>NC_141140.1:157763840-158067543 GCF_053477565.2 Lygodium microphyllum | reverse complement strand
TCAATTTGGTTATGGGAAGCTTTGATACTTCGTGTCTCTTTTCATGGTATCAAAGCTATCCCATGACTATGTGGAGCTCAATTTGAGGTTGAGATGAAGGTGGTGAAGCATGAAAGGTAAGCAAGCAAGCAATGGAAAGAACAATGTACATATTGCATGTAATCCCTAAACTTACCAACTATGATTTTTGCCATCTAACATTTGTTGAAATATTTTAAATCACACAAATATTTGCAATCACACCTACTTTAGTCCCTTCCTGAGGTGCAGTGAGGGCTCAAGACCAAAATCCCATATGCACAGTAGGAGAAAGTACCACCACTCAATTCCTATGAAGCATTGTACTTGCTAATGCAATGATAGTACTCTTTTCTTTCCTAATAAAGTGACATGTCACTGTCAATACACAAGATTGTGTTTATGAGTCCAAGTCTCAATATTGGAACCTAATTCACTTGTGCAACAATTTTTCCTTGTCAGGTTCAATGTCTTCATGAGTTTCTTTTTCCTCTTTCAATCTCCATAGCTTCCACATCTGCCATGCTCTAGACGCTGCATATTTCTACATGGTATCAGAGCGTAGCTGAGCATGGCTTAGCTCATTTTATTAGATCTTTACCTTTGGCCTATCACTACTCAGCTCAGTCTCAATCTATGAACTCACTTTCCATCTCCACCTTCAAGCTTGCCTTCATTGCTGCCATAGCCAGCAGCACCCTGTTAGATTGAAGCTCTTGTATCTCACTCCACAGGCCAAATCTTACCAAGCTTCCTTCTGGAGAAGTGTTCCCCGCTACTAATGCTTCTTTTTATCATCTCAGAACTTGACATTGCCTCATCCACTACTCAGCATTGTCAATTTTCTCAGGTTCTGTTCCCTGGTCTCCATAGCTAGACAGGACCTGTTGCACTTGGAGCTTTCATATCTCATCATAGAGCTTATATATTTGAAAGCTTCCTTCTAGAGAGTTGTGCCTTTTCTCAAGGAGAAGATTCCTATCACCTGAAACCTTGACATTGGCCACTCTAGGGCCTAGCATTGATGAAATTTGTGGTCGCTGTCCAGAATGCGTCTGCTGCTGCTATTCGTGCTCCTACTGTCGTCGTTACAGGTCGCGATGTTGACGACTACCACAAGGCATTGATAGCTCATCATTCAAGCTTCATTTTGATTTAAAAAAATTTAAAAATGATCCACTGTAGCTCCCACAATTAGCAAAAAACCAAGGTTGGGCCTAAACCCTAATTCAGGAAGCCATAGCCAAACTTCACTAAAGCTAAAAAATCTCATCATTTTCTCTCTTCTGCCCACTGGAACAACCCATTGCCACTCCAATCTACTATCCCAACATCATACCAAGAAGGGGAAGATTTGGATTTGAAATAACTTGAAGGAGTTTGTAAATTCGGAATACTTGAGGAAGAAACATAGTGTCCATTGACACTCATTTAGTGCTCTTAGCACTTGTGTCTTTTGACACATCTCAACCAACTCTTCTACTAACACCATATTGGGGAATATAGGAATTTTCCATAAATTTGGGACACGTGGTCAAATCTTTGGATTTATCATAACTTGAACACTATAACTCCAAATTGAGTGCTCTATAGCTCAATAGATTCCATTTTTCAAGCACTTTCCAATGATAGGTCACATCATATGGTTTTGAGAAACTTATGGCCATGTTATCCGGGTGCCACCTTTTTAGTATTCAAAAAATGGAAATTGAGAGATTCCCAAACTCACTAATATTGTGTTTAGTGCTCAAATCTGATAATTCACAAGTCTAACATGGACAAAGACTCTCCAACTACTCGCTTCAAAGGAGTCGGGTTTCACACCTGGTAGACCCGCATCAAACTCATCTAGATGAAGAAGGCCCTCCATGCCATTAGCACTGGAAAAGAAAAGAAGCCTCGTGATGTGGATCTTGCTGTCACTTGGCAAAAGAATGATGATAAGGCTCATGCCATTATCAAACTAGAGCTAGATGACAGCTATATCCACCATGTGGATAACTGTGAGACCTCATAGGATACATGGAAGAGACGACACACTTTGTTTAGCACATAGTCTAAATCATCAAAGTGTGGTCTCCTAATTAAGTTTTTCAGGCTTGAAATGAAGTCCAGAACATCACTTGCCGTGCATCTAAATTACATGGAAGGACTTCTAACCCAACTTGCAAGAATCAACATTAAAATGGAAGAAGATGTTTGCATCGGTGTTCTACTTAAGAGTTTGCCTCCTGAATACAATAATGTATCAACAACTTTAATCAATATGCCAAATCTTGAACTTATTGATATCCAGGCATCACTATTAGAGGAGGAAAAGAAGCTAAAAACTAAGGAAGAACCAAATACCTCTAGAGATGAACATGCATTATATGTTGGCAATAGGTACAAAGGCAAGAAGGATCACCTCTTCTGTGACTTTTGCAAAAGAATCGGACACACCGAGAAGTTCTGCCATGCTAGAAAGAGGTCCCAAAAGGCCTATCTAGTTGCAGTGAAAGAAGAAGAAGAAAATGGAGCAAAGGAAGAAGAAGAAGAAGAAGACCACTAGGAGAAGGACAAACCTCATCAATCCTTCTATTCAGATAGACTTTTTTAGTTTTGTATTTCCTAGCCCTAATGCCTCAGACATAAACTTGTAAACTCCTTAGTTAGCCTTGTACTACATCCTCTGTACACTTTGTGAGGCCCTTGCTACAGCCTTTGGATGTCCATCATGTTTGTGGTACCCACACTTAGCCTTTTTTGTGACAGCCTCTGGTGTTTTGCCATGTTTATGGTGTGCCCACACTTTCCAAGTGTTGATTTCACTAAAGCCTCTATACACTTTAAACTTCTCATTGTAATTGAGGAGGGGTGTTGAAATATTTGCAATCACACCTACTTTAGTCCTTTTGTGAGGTGCAGTGTGGGACCAAAATCCCATATGCACAGTATGAGAAAGTACCACCGCTCAATTTCTATAAAACATTGTACTTGCACTCTTTTTCTAATGCAATGATAGTACTATTTTCTTTCCAGTAAAACAGTGTCATGTCATTGTCAATACACAAGATTGTGTTTATGAGTCCAAGTCTCAATCTTGGAACCTAATTCATTTGTGTAACAATTTGTCCCTATCACGTTCAATGTCTTCATGAGTTTCTTTTTCCTCTTTCAACCTCCATAGCTTCCACATTTTCCATGCTCTAGATCCCACGTATTTCAACAACATTTAAGTCTCCATTCTAGACCTATAAGTAGTCATGACAATAGATTTTGGGTGTACTACAATTTCGACTACATCGACTGTTAACAAATGCACACGTTACACATTTTGAATTTGTAAGGTTTCAAGTGTTTGTTAGATTGCAGACAAATAAGGCATCTACACACACATTGCACATTGCAATTATTGTTATGTAGTCAATAGTGAAAAAGATTGTGTGTCTAGTTGTGATGCATCCGGTATCAACTTGCTTGCAAATTCTAGTTTTTTGTAAGGTTTTCTGTTCTATCAAAATGCTTGGCAACCTTAACCAGATTGTCAGCAAGAAACTTGATAAGAATAATTATCCTACATAGAAGCTCAAGATGAAAAATATCTTGAAGGGGAAAGGTGTTTAGAATTATATTGAAGGAGAGATGGCAATAATTATCCTACATAGAAGCTCGAGATGAAAAATATCTTGAAGGGCAAAGGTGTTTAGAATTATATTAAAGAAGATATGGCAATAGCACCTCAAGTTCCTACACAAAATGCTACTATAAAACATGTAAAGGCTAGGAAAGATTAGGAGTAGACACAAAGTAAAGTCATGTATTGGTTATTTTTCAGTGTCACATATAGCATGATGAGCTATTTGCAAGAATCTAATACCCCTACTATTGCATGGAAGAATCCGACATGGTTGATTGAAGTAAACACAAAGGGAAAAAAGTTGACTCAAGTTAAAGCTGAACCAAGTGAAAAGAGGAAACCTATGCATTAATTATTATGCCTTGAAGATCAGGAGTATTGTGGAAACTCTTGGATCTATTAGTGTGGTAGTTGATGATGATGATGCTATGAGTGCATGATTAGATGGACTTGAAGATGAGTACTAGAGTTTTAGGTCATCTATGAATACAAGTAATAATATCCCTGATTTTGTAGACTTGATTTGTATGTTAATACTTGAGGAGAAGAACCTTCGCTTGGATTCATTTTTCTCTCAAAGGCAGGAACTAGCCTAAACAAGTGTTTTACTCTACTAGTAGAGGTAGAGGATGGGGCAGCAAATGCCAAGGTAGTGGTCATGGTCAAGTTATGATGCACAACAAAATAAAGGAGGATAGTCTCGAGAAAGGGAGGGTCAAAGAGGCCAATTTGTAGATTCTAATAGGAAATAGAATTCTGTTGATAGCATGGAGCACTGTCATTATGGTCTGAAATGGCACATTTCTAAAATTTGCTTCAAAAAGAATGCTAAAAATTAGAAATATACATAGTCTAGAGCTCTAAGCTATGTGGAGATAGGGGATAATACAACTCACCCGATTACTCATGTTGAAAATGTTCCTTCAAGTATGCAATATGGTAAAACTAAGTACTTGGCTGTGTGTTGCATGTATTAAATTGCAAAAAACTTGGTTTCTGTTGGTCATATGGTAGAATAGAGATTGTAGGTTTGGTTCACATATGATGGTTATTATTGAAAGATGAGAAGGACCAAAGCTTGCATGGGAGAGCTATGGCGGAAGAGCAAGAGCAAGAGTAAGAGAGAGACTCACAATGTGGGAACTCCAACAGTCACAATGTGTGACCGACCTTCCCTTTATTCATCTGTCACTAAAAGAATAAAGAATAAAGTGATGGTGACGGGCATCTGTCTCTTGTAGTGTGCAAGCGTGGGTACTATCATCGTAGTAATACACGAGTGGCTAGGCAAAGGTGCCTTTACCCCCAACAACCTCCCACTTAAATGTGAATCTGCCCCAATGAGGAGTGAAAAAGAAAAAGAAAAGACAATACAACATGTACATGTGTATAACATGATGAGGAAAGACATCATCTCATCCCACACCTATCAATCTCCTAAGGAAGGCAAAGCGCTCCATAGAGAGGCTTTTGGTGAGCACATCTATAGGATTTTGGTCATTCAAGATCTTGACAATGTCAAAGACTTGTCCTCAATGACCCCATGTATGAAGTGATACCTCACCTCAACGTATTTCATCTTCGCATGGAAGACCAGATTCTTGGCTAATTGAATAGTACTCATAGAATCGAAATGCAGTGTAAGGATAGCATCAATACCAAGGTCATGAACCAAATGGCCTAGCTATATGGCCTCCTCCTCAGTATGGCTACAACATACTTGGGCCTCAGTGGTGAAAAGAGCCGTACACTTTTGCACCCTATGTCAAGATTGTGGGATAGAAGGAAGGAGTCTCACTTGTAGCTTTCTTGCTTGCACAATGAGGGAATACACACAAGGGTGGAGGCTGAAAACAGTTTTCCTCTTCTTAGTTGTGTAAGCCAAAAAGAACTCTAGTACATAGAAATAGAAGAACCCTATATATGGGTCTCAAACCAAACTCAACTAACTAAGGTGGCATACTAACTAAGCCACGAACTAGAGTAGATAAGGATAGCTGTCATCTAGCTATTATTCATGGGCGGTGTACCAACCGCATCTACAAAACTGACAAGTCGGTGACATAAATGCACAATGGTCACCCTGGCATATCACGAGTGGAGCTCGATATCTCAACACTCCCCCTCGAGCTCAATCCCAATTCCTGCACACCAAGCAGGTCTCTGAACTTGCGCAGCTTCTCTACGCCCAATGCCTTCGTAAATATGTCAGCTACCTAATCCTCTGTGCTGACATAAACTAGATCAATAAGACCTAGTAAAACCCTCTCCCGCACATAGTGATAATGCACCTCAATGTGCTTTGTTCTAGCATGATAGACTGGGTTATTTGCCAAGTGTATATGATGCCAGGAGGCATATTCCACGGTGGATTCCGTGAGGTTTTACGGTGGATTCCGTAAACTTAGATAACCGGGGCTCATACGCAAAGAGGATTCTTTGTGCGAGAAGTTGATGGGGACGCCTGTCCTTTTCGGGCGTTTCATTAATTTAGTGTGTACATGGGTGATTCCATAGCGGGTGATTCCGCAAAATGCATATTAAATTAATAAACGTTTATGAGTTTAGAGTGCGCACTCGTAATAAATTAATGTTAGGATTTATTTCTAACCAGTTGATTTATTTATGTAGCTGAAGACTGCTAGGTATTCACTTTTGTCGGTTTAATTGTGTTATTTTACTAACGATTGTGAATGCTTCAGTTGATGTGTAGAGATAGCAGCAGTGGCGGAGGAAAGCATTGGAGTCTAGCGGGTTTTCGATCTTTGGACTATATTTTGATAGGCGCCACGCCTATATTTTGTTATGTCTATAGAGACATCGATTATTTATTATTATTTTGTATGCGCTTATGCGCCTGGATATGTTATTTTTATTTGGACATTGAGATTGGGCGTGCCAGACTCTTTGGGCACCGTCCATTAGCTTTATTTTCCTATTTTTGGTAGAAAGCAAACTCAAAAGCTAAAAGCTTGTCATATTTTTGTAATTGGGCTATTTTTGAGCAAAAAGATTGGAAATATACATTAAATACATGCTTTGTGAAGCGCTCACACAAGGCATGGGGGAGATTCAACCCAATTTGTCTCTTGTCTCATGTCGTGCTTGCTTTTACATTGGTTTTTGTGCTAAAAAGTAGAGTACTTTGTTCTTGGGGACCTTTGGGAATTCACTACGTGAGCTACCTGCGTCCGATCTGCGCACCAGTGGTATCAGAACGGAGCAGAGATCAAGGGCTTCCAATCGCTACCAATCTCGGGCGAAGGCGGAGCTCCAGGAACAAACGGCCTCTACAGTCAATCTCGTCGCGAACCGTCGATACAGGCAGACTTCTGGCGATCAAGAACCCCTATTTCTACTATCAGATCGCGAAGGACCACTCTCTGTCGGTGGAGGACCACTCCCTCAACTCCATGAGCAAGTCGTGATAAACAGTAAGAAAGCCATATCTCTTTCTTCAAAAAGCTTAGTTTAAAAGCTTAATACAAAGCTTAAGAAGCTTATAAGCTTCATAATCGTCGAATCGATCAAGAAGAGGAACTCCGAAAATTTCGCGCTGACAAAAACGGCCCCCCCCCCCTCACGATCAGAAAACGACGGCCAGTTTAAGCTTATTAAGCTTAAGCTTAATAAATTAAGCTTAAGTCATCAAGCTACTCTCAAGTCAGACAAGGCAGAGAAGTCTGTAAACTCCGGGTCCTGCGCACCAGAAGTCAAGTTTCGCAAGTCGACTCTAAACAAGTCCTGCTAGTTCTGCAAGTCGGCTAAGTCCAGCAAGTCTACAACTCTGCAAGTCTGTTAAGTCTGCAACTCTGCAAGTCAGACTAAATCAGAACTGACTAGTGCTTAAAACTCATAGAAGACTTGTTCGTTTGCAAAAACTCTGAACTGGAAAGTTGTTCGCAGCAAGCTGTTTTACCTATCTACAAGTTCGTTGAAGTACTTTCAGCAAACGGAGACAGAAATATTTTAGAATTTCTGAAAATTGAAGAAGAAAATACCCAAAAATACATAGCCTTGTAACCCCAAATTTGAGCTACGCTCATCCCGCTAACTGATTTTGAGTGAGAAAGGTTTGTTGAGTTTTACAGGATGACTACTCCACACATAGATGATCCTATGGCTGAAGACGATCTACCCGAGCCTACCATGGAACAAAAGCTGGATCTTATCATGTTACAATTGGACGAAGAGCGAAGAGCTAGGCAAGCCTTGCAAGCGCAATTGACAAAGCTACAAGGAGCGTCCACTGATTAAGAAGAACCCCAAGCTGAAGATCTGATTCGCCGTACCATCGACGCCACTCTTGAAGCACAAACCATTCGCAAGGAATCCAAGATAAGTAAACGAAGTTTCAAGTTTCGCACTTTCAATGGTATAAGAGAAGGAAAGACTGTTTTATCATTCATTAGCCAGTTTGATGACTATTTCCATGAGGAAACTTATCCTGAGAAAGATAAAATCAAGTGTGTTACTAATCATCTGATAGATAGAGCATCACTTTGGTGGACTGTCGTCCGCAAGAGCATAGAATGTCCTGCTACATGGGAAGATTTCAAGAAGAAGTTCATGCAAAATTTTCTACCACCGCAATTTCATGAGAAGGCTATCAAGCAATGGGATTTACTCCAACAGCGTGACCGTGAGCCTATTCCACAGTATACAGAGCGTTTTTGGAATGCACTTTTACAGCTACGCATGCTTGAAGACGTACCAGAGACGACCCATAAGCGGAAGTACATGTCTGGACTTCTTGGACATTACTACGCTGAGGTGAATATGTTCAAGCCTGCTACCCTTGAAGATGCCATCTCCTTAGCTCACGACACTGAAGATAAGTTACGTGGAAGAGATCGACGACCACAGTCATTCCAAGCAAACGGTAATTATGGATCTAAACAATTCAATTCAAATTTCAGAAGGTTTAATCCAGGTCGTTTTTCATCACCATCTTTCCGCAAGAATTGGCCTAAACCACCTGCATTACCATCCACTGTCAATCCAAATCCTAAGCCTATCCAACAAGCAAATCCAAATATACCCAGACTCCCAGCCATTGCAAATAATGTGACCAAAGCCAAGCCCATCGTATGCTACAAGTGTCACCAGCCAGGCCATCTCGTAGCAAATTGTCATTCAAAGAAGCCATCAACACATATCAACTACCTTGGAGCTATGGACGAGGACGAGCATGAGGATATGCCGGACTTCACTGAAGAAGAAGATGATCCTACTACTACTTCCGACACTTTACCAGGTATGCCTACTTTACATTCATTGTTGACTATGAAATGTATGGTGCATGGAAAATAAAGAACTATCTTGCATGATGACGGTAGTACGCATGATTTTATTTCAGCAAAATTGGTAAAGGAATTAAAATTGCATACAGTACCTACGCATTATCGCATAAAAGCTGCATTTTTAGGCACTAGGTACAATGGCACACAAGAAGTTCAAGATTTAGAAATTCAAATTGGTCCATATATTGAAAGAAGAAATTTCTTAGTTGTCCCATTACAATCTAGCGACATTATTCTAGGAATGCCATGGAGACACCAACATAATCCCAATATAGATTATTCCACACACACAATGAATATTAATTTTCAAGGAAAATCTATTACATTATTTGGTATGCATGCATCTCATATGTTTCCACTGCTTTCGCATACTCAAGCAAAACGTGCACTACGCAAGAATACTAAATCATATCTCATTTGGGTGAATGAATTGCACGCAAAAGAAACTCATATGCACCCTAGGCATAAGGAATTTCTTGCATATTTTAAGGACTGTTTTGCAGAAGACCTACCACCAGGTTTACCTCCATCACGTCCAGAAGACCATAAGATTGACCTAATACCTGGCACACAACCACCTTGCAAAGCCCCATATAGGCACAATCAAATAGAGCAAAAAGAAATCCAGACTCAAGTAGAAAAATTACTAAATAGAGGTTTAATTCGACCTAGCAGTTCTCCATTCGGTGCACCTGTGCTCCTAGTCAAGAAAAAGAATAATACTTATCGGATGTGTATTGACTACCGAGCATTAAACAAGATCACTGTAAAGAATAGGTATCCTATACCTAGAGTTGACGACCTTATGGACAAACTGCAAGGATCTTCTATATTTAGTAAAATTGACCTTAAATCTGGATATCATCAGGTGAGGCTAGATAGATCCGACATATTTAAGACTGCATTCAGGACACAGTTTGGCCATTACGAATTCTTAGTTATGCCATTCGGATTAACTAATGCACCTGCCACTTTCAGTAGAATGATGAACCGTATTTTTCTAAAATATTAGTATTGTGTGATTGTTTTCTTTGATGATATTTTAGTATTCAGTCAAAGTGAAAAAGAGCATTATGAGCATTTATCATTAGTTTTTCAATTACTGAAAGAAAATCAATTGTTTGCAAATCCTGACAAGAGTGAATTCTTTAAGACAGAAATAGAATATCTAGGTCATATTGTATTAGAAGAAGGAATAAAAGTTGATCCTAAGAAAATTGACGCAATATTGCATTGGCCTATTCCTAAAAATGTACATGAACTACGCTCATTCCTTGGTCTTGCTAGTTTCTATAGGAAGTTTGTACGTAATTTCTCATTACTTGCTTTACCACTGACCAAACTTCTTAAGAAAGGTATTGCTTATCAATGGATTGAAAATCAGCAGAAATCCTTTGATTTACTTAAACGTGCATTTACCAATGCCCCTGTCCTACAATTGCCTGACTTTAATAGACCATTCTTTTTAGTTGTGACTGATGCTAGCGGATCAGGAATATGAGCCGTGCTAATGCAAGACAACCATCCAATAGTATATTCTAGTTCTAAACTGAAACCCTCTGAGCTTAAATATTCCACTTATGACAAGGAACTCTTAGCAGTTGTACAAGCATTGAAACAATGGAAGCATTATTTAATGGGTTCAGAATTCATGATAAAGACTGACCAGCAAAGCATTAGACATCTACTTAGCCAACCCCAAATTTCTGACCGTCATATCAAATGGGCTTCATTCATTCAAAGTTTCCATCCTATCATTCAATACCAACCTGGAAAAGAAAATGTAGTTGCCGATGCATTAAGTAGAAGACCTGCAATTCATAACATTTCTATCATATCTTTTGATTCTTTGATTGCTATGAAAGACACATATCACCAGGATATTACTCTTCATTCTGATTGGCAAAAATTAGTTCAAAATAATTTCATTCCTGTTGATTCATTGTCATATAATGATGGATTTATGTTCTTTGAAAAGAGACTGTGTGTTACTATTCCATTCCGATCTTTTGTTTTGAATGAAATTCATTGTCCCCCATATCAAGGTCATAGAGGTATCATTTCTACATTACGCATGTTAACTGAAGATTTTTATTGGCCGCATATGGATGCAGATGTGTCTAATTTTGTTTCTGAATGTCTGATTTGTCAAAGAATAAAAAGACATCATGGTAAACAGTATGGGTTATTAATGCCTTTATCTATTCCATCTAAACCTTGGGAACATATATCTATGGATTTCATTACTGGCTTACCAAATACTAAATCTAACCATGACATGATTTGGACAATTGTAGATAGATTTAGTAAGCAAGCATATTTCATTGCATGTAAGAAAACTTTATCAGCATCACAAGCAGCACAGTTATTTTTGAAAACTATTTTTACTAACCATGGATTGCCGAAAGTGATTATTTCAGATAGAGATTCTAGATTTTGTAATAATTTCTGGATTACACTGTTTGCAAATCTAGGCACAAAGATTGATTTTTCATCTGTATTTCATCCAGAAACAAATGGACAAACAGAAGCCACAAATAGCACTATTTTAGATCTTTTACGTGCATACACTATCTCTAAACCTCAGACATGGGATACTCATTTACATTTATTACAATTTGCATATAACAATACACCGCACACATCTACAAAGAAAGCACCTTTTGAAGTTATTTATGGACATAGATTATCTACACCTGTTGCATCTTTGTCTAATAGAAGACAAAGTGCCGATGATATTGCTGTTATGCATAACACTATTTTTGATGAGGTCAAGGATATGATTGCTAAAGCCCAACAATCATATACCAAACAAGCCAACAAGAAAAGACAAGTCATGAATTTCAAAGTTGATGATTATGTTTGGCTTAGAATAGAAAAGCGTAGACTGCAAAGTGTAGATAGACATCCAGTTGTCAAATTAGCCCCTAGATTCTACGGACCATTTAGAATCATTCATAAGATTAATGACAATGCATTCAAGTTAGAATTGCCATCTCATTGGAAAATTCATAATACATTTCATATTAGTTTATTGAGACCATTTAGAGGACAATTACCTATCCACCCTGTATATGAAAACCCACCTTTACTAGAAGAAGAGACTGAAATCCTTGAACCAGAAGCCATCATAGACACTGATTACATGACCACTAGAACTGGCCGAAGGTACTCTAGATATCTCGTGAAATTTAAGAACCATCCTGTAGAAGAAGCACAATGGATGCACGCTAGAGACCTAAATGCTTTCCCCACTCTGTTAGCTCCACATTGAGCTAATAGCAATTGAGGTCAATTGCTATCCCACCCCGGGGGTATGATGCCAGGAGGCATATTCCACGGTGGATTCCGTGAGGTTTTACGGTGGATTCCGTAAACTTAGATGACCGGGGCTCATACGCAAAGAGGATTCTTTGTGCGAGAAGTTGATGGGGACGCCTGTCCTTTTCGGGCGTTTCATTAATTTAGTGTGTACATGGGTGATTCCATAGCGGGTGATTCCGCAAAATGCATATTAAATTAATAAACGTTTATGAGTTTAGAGTGCGCACTCGTAATAAATTAAGGTTAGGATTTATTTCTAACCAGTTGATTTATTTATGTAGCTGAAGACTGCTAGGTATTCACTTTTGTCGGTTTAATTGTGTTATTTTACTAACGATTGTGAATGCTTCAGTTGATGTGTAGAGATAGCAGCAGTGGCGGAGGAAAGCATTGGAGTCTAGCGGGTTTTCGATCTTTGGACTATATTTTGATAGGCGCCACGCCTATATTTTGTTATGTCTATAGAGACATCGATTATTTATTATTATTTTGTATGCGCTTATGCGCCTGGATATGTTATTTTTATTTGGACATTGAGATTGGGCGTGCCAGACTCTTTGGGCACCGTCCATTAGCTTTATTTTCCTATTTTTGGTAGAAAGCAAACTCAAAAGCTAAAAGCTTGTCATATTTTTGTAATTGGGCTATTTTTGAGCAAAAAGATTGGAAATATACATTAAATACATGCTTTGTGAAGCGCTCACACAAGGCATGGGGGAGATTCAACCCAATTTGTCTCTTGTCTCATGTCATGCTTGCTTTTACATTGGTTTTTGTGCTAAAAAGTAGAGTACTTTGTTCTTGGGGACCTTTGGGAATTCACTACGTGAGCTACCTGCGTCCGATCTGCGCACCAGTATACTACTCATGTTGTCACAATAAATGACAACTGGCCCATCTGTAGACTGATGCATATCATAAAGTAGCTTATGCAACCAAGCTACCTCACATGCAGCCATTGTTGCACCCCTGTACTCAGCCTTTATGCTCGACAAGGCAACTGTAGGTTGTTTCTTGCTACTCCAAGTGACTGCAGCACTCCCAAAAGAGAACACATATCCACTGGTAGATCGTCTATCAGAAATACTACCAACCCAATCAGCATCAGTGTATCCATACAACTGTATATGAACCCCAGTCTCATAAAGTAGTCCATACTGCAATGTGGACTTCACATACCTGAGTATGCATCTAGCCGCATCCAAATGCGGTTTCCTTAGAGCCTGCATAAACTGACTTACCAATCCAACAGCATAGCTCAAATCTGGCCTGGTAATAGTCATATAAATCAAACTTCCTACTATGCGTCTGTACATAGTAGGGTCTTCCAGAAGCTCACCTGCATCTGCACTTAGCTTCACATTCTGCTCCAAAGGAACTGAAATAGGCTTACAGCCTATCATCCCATCTTTGGACAGCATGTCCAATCCATACTGCATCTCCAAGAGCCGTATCCCACTTGGTGATCTAATCACCTCAATGTCCAAGAAATAACGCAGCTCTCCCAAATCCTTCATCTCAAACTTCTGCTTCAATAGCATTTTCACATGAAGGATATCTTCATCACTGTCACCTGTCATAATCAAATCATCAACATAAATGACAAGTAGCATAATACATTTCTCTGTTTTTCTCACATAAAGTGAGAAATCTGCCTTGGAAATCTGAAAGCCAATGGTGACAAGATACTGTCCTATCTTGTCAGACCATGCTCTAGGTGCTTGCTTCAAGCCATACAAGGCTTTCTTCAACCAGCAAACAAACTCAGGATGAACAACATGCACATAACCTGGTGGCTGCTCCATATAGATCTCTTCTTGTAAATCACCATGCAAGAAGGCATTCTTTACATCCATCTGATGTAAAGACCATCCCTTTGATACAACCATAGCAATGACTGCTCTTACACTTGCCATCCTTGCAACCGGACGGAATTTTTCTTCATAATCAATGCCATATGTTTGTGCATAACCCTTGACTACTAATCTTGCCTTGTATCTATTCACAGAACCATCTGCATTGTGTTTCATCTTATAAACCCACTTACAACCAATTGCATTCTTACCTTTAGGCAAAGGTACATATTCCCATGTAGCATTTGCTTCCAAGGTATCCATTTCTTCATCCATGGCTTTCTCCCATTTTTCTTTTCCCATGGCTTGCTCAAAAGAAGTGGGTTCTAGTTCCTGTATCACTTTGACCATATAGGCATAGTGAATGGCTATAAATCCATCATATTTCAGCCTGTCCATAAGATACCTAGCTTTGGTAGACTTGCGTAAAACTCATCATCAATGCTCTGTTCTGAGCCACTGGATTCACCATCCACATAAGAGTGACCTGCATTCACATCAAACATAGGCTGATCTACCTTCTCTTTTCCTTTTCATGAAACCTACATACCACTATCTGCATTATTTTGAGGAGATTCTCCTGATCTCAATCTGCCTGTCCATGGAAAAGAATGTGAACCATTGCTAGAGGACACTCCAGGTCCACTAATATTTTGTGACTGCTACTGTGAATTCTGTGCAGCATTACCATTTTGTGCATCTACATTATCAATCACATTTACTGGTTTATACCAGCTACTCATCTCATCAAAAACAACATCTCTGCTCACTGTAAACTTACGAGTAGAAGGGTTATAGCATCTATACCCTTTCTGCTGCAAAGAGTAACCAATAAAGATGCACTTCTCAGCTTCTGGTCCCAACTTCAATTTCAACTCATCTGGCACATGAACATAGGCAATGCAACCAAAAATTTTCAAATGAGAAATATCTGGTTTCCTACTAGTATACCTCTCCTCTGGAGTCATCCCATGTATTGCTGCAGTGGGAGTCCTGTTCATTATGTAGACTACTATAGCAACTACCTCAGCCCAATAAAAATCTGGTAGGTCTTTTTCATTGAGCATGGCAAGAGATACCTCTCCAATATGTCTATTTTTCCTTTCTGCAATTCCATTTTGTTGTGGGGTATGACTGCATGAATATTGCTGCTTTATGCCATGCTCCTGCAAGAACCTTGCAAACTCATTTGAGAGGTACTCTCCCCCTCCATCTGACCTTAGGTATTTTATTTGCAGGCTTGTTTCTTTTTCAACCATAGCTTTAAGTGTTTTGAAATGCCCAAAAACTTCACTTTTCTTTTTCATAAAATACACCCAAACTTTTCTGCTATAGTCATCAATAAAAGTGACAAAATAATGACAGCCTCCAAGAGATGCAGCTTTAGTAGTCCACACATCAGAGTGGATTAATTCCAATGGCTTCTTACTCTCTTGAACATATCTAGGAAATGGTTTCCTTTCCTGTTTTCCAAACTGACAGGCTTCACATACCTTATGCATTTCTACAACCTTGAATTTAGGCAATGCTGCAACAATATTTTGGGCTTGTATTGATTTAAGTCGCTGTACATTAACATGACCAATGCGTTTATGCCAGATATCAATATCTGCAACTACACCGGTCCCATGTGCAAACATTGCTGCACTCAATTCAGGCATGTCTGCATCCAACGTAAACATGCTGCCCTTCTTCTTTCCTTTTGCTATCAAGCGACCTTTGTTTTTCATATCCTCAACAAAGCATCCATGAGAATGAAATCTGACCTGCAAGCCCTGCTCAACCATTTGACCACCAGAAACCAGGTTCTTGGTGATATTCAGGACATGAAATACATCCGACAGGTATTTCTTTTTCCCATCTTGCATAGACAAAGGAAATTTTCCAATCTGCACAATAGGATGTGCAGTATCATCACCAGTCTCCACAAATCCTGGTTTTTCCATTTTCCTTGCATCCTGCATCCATTCTGCATGACCTGTCATGTGGTTTGATGCACCTAAGTCAACATACCACACATCGTTTCTTTCTTCTGCACTTGTCATAGAATTGGTCATGTGCTGCACCATAAACAAATGCTCATTTCTGTCATCACCCTGTCTACTAGAAGATGCATAATTCCCTTGTTGCAATTTTCCATTCATGATGTCATTCTACTTTTTATAGCAGTCTTTAGCCATATGATCCATTTTACCACAGTAGTAGCATTCAACATTGCTGTTTGCATTTTGGCCTCTTTGCCATCCACCACGACCTCTTTGGCTCCCCTTGCCTCTAGAGTTACCACGTCCTCCTCCATAGGACTGGTTTTCTTGAGTTTGCTGCATATTCTAATTTCTACCACACCCTCCATATCGGCCTCCTCTGCCTCTGCCTCTACCTCTTCCAGCATTTGAGTAGAAGACAGCTTCTTTTGAAGTTCCTCCTGAAGAAGATGCACCACCATTTCTCTGCTCCTCAGAAATTAGAAGAGCAATCAACTCCTCAAAATCAGAAAATCTTTCACGGACGGAAATGGATGTTCGGAACTGTGCATAATCCTTTTCTAGACCATTCAAGGTCACAGAAACTAAATCATCATCTTCCACTGGCGACCCAATGGAAGCAAGTGCATCTGCAATCTTCTTCACCTTCATGTGGTAGTCATTGATGCTCATACTTTCTCTTTGCACATTGTGCAACTCTTGCTTGAGCTGCATTTTCTTGGCTTGCGTATTTGTGCTATACATTTTTGACAAAGTATCCCATGCCTCATTTGGCATACTTGCATCTTGAATATGCACAATCATAGAGTCTGAAATGCTGATAGACAGCCAGTATATAACTTTCCTGGCTCTCTCATGCCATGCTTTAAATGCCTGCATTTGCTGTTGATTGGGAACATCAGGAAGAACTGGTTCTTCTTCATTTCCTGCAACGAATTTCCAATATCCTTTTCCCATAAGGAAATTCGTCATTCTGAACTTCCATGCTTGGAAGTTGTTCTTATCAAGCTTTTCAGTGATAATCTGTGAAAGAGAATCAGACGCCATTACAGAACACTGCAAAAAATTCTGTCATTGCAAGGAACACAACTTCAGTCTCAGAAGGGCAAATCTGCAAAGTGGTATTTGACCACACAGTCACTTCCTAGTGACGATTTTGCATCAACAGGCAACAAGGATGATTCTGTAACTCCCAATGTCTCTGCGCACTGGCATACGATACAATTTTTACAGTAACTTTTCACCCACCTGTAGAACAGTGGTCGCACAGCATAAAACAGGGCATTTTCTTGAGTGCATGCAGAAAACTTCTGCCTCCAAAACAGGCCTCGAAATGGCCTCAAATCAAAAAAACAAAGCAACCACGGGCTAAAGCCCTCACCCGCAGCATATACTACCCTCTTGCTACACCGTGAAGGGCGTCTCAATCTGAGACAATGCACTCTTGCACTTTTCGGCTATGCTACCTACAGAGATTTTCTCCCAAAACAGAAAAATGAAACCAACACTAGTCCTCTTACCAGAACACCGCGAACTTGGTTTGCTTTCTTGAGCTCCTTACCATGAACAAGGCTCTGATACCATGTCAAGATTGTGGGAGAGAAGGAAGGAGTCTCACTTGTAGCTTTCTTGCTTGCACAATGAGGGAATACACACAAGGGTGGAGGCTGAAAACAGTTTTCCTCTTCTTAGTTGTGTAAGCCAAAAAGAACTCTAGTACATAGAACTAGAAGAATCCTATATATGGGTCTCAAACCAAACTCAACTAACTAAGGTGGCATACTAACTAAGCCACGAACTAGAGTAGATAAGGATAGCTGTCATCTAGCTATTATTCATGGGCGGTGTACCAACCGCATCTGCAATTGACAAGTTGGTGACATAAATGCACAACGGTCACCCTGGCATATCACGAGTGGAGCTCGATATCTCAACACCCTAGACATCTAAGAGACAGCACCTCCAGCATAGATGAACACATAGCCAGAAGTGGACTTTCTACTATCTGCATGTCTTGCATAATCAAAGTCAGTGTACCCCATGACTCTTGTATCTTGGCTGCCATAGCATATGCACATATCTTCAATGCCCTTCAGGTACCTCATGATACCCTTCACAGCATTCCAATGCTTCTTGCCAAGTGTATCCATATATCATGCTACAACACCAACTACAAAGGCAATATATGGACGAGTGGCTATCATGGCATATATAAGACTACCCACTACGGATGCATAGGGAATCTTGGCCATCTTGGCCCTCTGCTCATCTGTCTATGGATGATCAACCTGTGATACCTTCACATAAGAAGGCAATGGATAGCCAATAGGCTTCACGTCCTTCATATACGGAAGCACTTTAAGGACTTTATGTATGCACTCTCTCTGTGACAAGTAGAGAAGTCCATGATGCCTATCGCATCTAATGCGCATACCAAGTATGTGAGAGGTATATCCCAGATCCTTCATCTCAAAGCTCTTCTTGCGCTGAGCCTTAAGAGTATCTAGCTCATCATGAGCTTTCCCTGCTAATAGCATGTTATTAACATAGAGTACCAAAATAAGCAAAGATCCATCATAAACACAATATTAGTAAGTTTGGGAATCTCCCAATTCCCATTTTTTGAATACTAAAAAGGTAGCACCCAGATAACATGCCCATAAGTTTCTCAAAAACCATATGATGTGACCTATCATGTGAAAGCACTTGAAAAATGGAAACTATTGAGATATAAAGCACTCGATTTGGAGTTATAGTGTTCAAGTTATGACAAATCCAAATATTTGACCACATATCCCAAACTTATGGGAAATTTCCATATTCCCCAATATGGTGTTCATAGGCTTTCTTCATGTAGAAGCATGGATCCATAGCACTACAGTTATAGCCATGTGACTACATAAAAGCATCAAACTTATGGTACTATTCCCTAGGTATCTACTTCAAGCCATGAAGACTTTTCTTCAACCTGCACACTAGGTGCTCCTTGGCAGGTTCTACAAAGCCCTTAGACTAATCCATGTAAATCTCATTATGCAAATCCGCATGTAAAAATGCAGTCTTGACATCCATCTGATACAAGTCCAAGTCAAGCTGCACGACTAAGGACAAAACCAAGTGGAGGGTGGTCATCTTAAGCACAGGAGAAAAAACTGCATCAAAGTCAACTCCACGCTCTTGTTTAAAACCCTTAGCGACAAGTCTTGCCTTATAAGCTGACTTGGGATGTCCAAGGATACTCTTCAACTTGTACACCCATTTGCATGGCAGAGCCTTCTTACCACTACGCAAGGAATCCAAATCCCCAAGTCTCATTCTTATGCAAGGAATCTATCTCAGACTGCATAGCCCTCTCCTAGGAGTGACTATCACCCCTGCGCATAGCCTCATTATAAGTGAAAGGCTCTCCTACATCTATAACCAAGAGATAATGCATTGAGGACTGAAATCTATCAGAGGGGCATCTATCTCTAGTAGAACACTATCCTACAGGCTCTATTGCTTGCCCAACACTCTGTCCAATACCCTGGCCATGAGTACCTACTATTGTTGCTGCTGTTGCTATTGGCTATCCAGCTAGCTATACAAGAGCTCGTAGTGGCTCCTCCTGAAATATAACTCTGTGTATCTCCATTATCTTCTCAAGCTGGCTATGCATCTTTTCTTCATGGAAGTGTTGGGGATAAAGGCGCCTCCACCTAGCCACCCATGTATTACTACACTGACAGTACCTGCCACTACATACTGCAGGTGGCGGGTGCTCGTCATAGTCACTTATTCTTTATTCTTTTAGTGACAGTTTGAATAAAGGAAGGCCCAGCCACACATTGTGGTTGTTGGAGTTTCCACTTTTGAGTCTCTCTCTCTCTTGGCTCTTGCTCTCCATCCGCTATAGCTCTCACCGCCAAGCTTCTTCCTCCTGGGTTCCACTTCCGTTTCAACTGGTATCAGAGCAAAGACATTGGAGCTTGCCCGTCATCCTCTTCAACCCGGATTTGAAGAGCTTCAACCTAAGCTTCAATGGTAGCCATGGCACCTTCATTTTCAGGTATGTTTTGATCTCCCACCTCCTCCTCGAGCTTCCGAACCTTCATCGCTTCTTCTCGGGCTGCATTGGAGCCCCCTTGACATTGCCAAGTGCCCCCGAGGGCTGTTGAAGTTCCCCTAGTCCCAGGAATAGCCATTGCAATTTTTGGTGCATTTTTAGGGGGCTGGGCTGATCTACTCCTGGCATTTTCCTGCTCCTCCTCAGCTTCCCAGCACTCTTGGCAACCCTCCCAAGCATTGCTTGACTCCCCGCCATTAGTACTTGACTCCCGTTGATCAATTCAAGTGCTTCCCCCTTCAGCCCTTTTTTGTATACACAGTCCTAGGACTGTCAAAATAGGGCAAAACTTGACATTTACTATTTGATACTCCTTGGCATTATTCGTTTGATGCCTATTGATGCCCGATGATGCCTGGATGTTATGGGATGCTATGTCTATGCTTAGGGACTGATTTGGAGTAGATTTGAGCACCGTTTGAGCTTCATTTAACAGTAAATTGCTTGCTGTAATACATTGGGCTGAAGCTCATTTACTTGGTGTATGCATTGGTTCATGGATATGGGTGCTTACTAGAGGTTTGAATGATCATACCGATGTATTTGGAGGTTTTCAAATGCTTTTTCTTGGTTCTAGAATGCTTTTGAGCTTGGAATAGGCTCTACCTTGGTTGTCATTCATTGGCATTTGGCTTCAATTGGCATGCTTTGGACCGGTTTATGCCTATTGTCACTGCTTGACATTCAGACTTCTTACATTTATGCTTTGGTTAGATATGGATGCCATTTGGTTTGCCCATGCTTGACCGTCACTTGGAGCTTCGTCTTCACCTATATTTGAGCATTTTGGACCTACTGGGCATTACATTTGGTTGTTCATTACATGCTCTTTGAATGCTTTAAGGCTTACGCTTTACGGGTTTGAGATAGCTTGGGATTTATGCTCCGGATGTACCGTACTGGGATTTGGCATGTCTGATGCTATGTATTTGATGTATTAGAGTGTTGCTGCTCTCTTTGCCTCTAACTTCACTTCAAATGGAAACCTCTTGGTATATTCAAATGTACACAAAGTCTTATTTACAGATGAGATTGAGCTTGTGGGATAGTTACATGCATTTGCTCTCTTGAGAGCCTTATGTCTGTAGTGGGCTAATTTGATATGCCTATTGGGATAGACACTTATCTCTATCACAGGTTTGTCAGTTTTGTATGCATCTTGGATGGTTATCTATTGAGCTTCTTGCTCTATCAGTTGTGCTTATGCTTGGTCTCTTCTCTTACCCCGAGACCCATTACATGAATGACTTCTAGACCTATGAGATGTCTTTTGCTTGACAGGTGATTGGTTTGATAGTTCTTGGTATCTTCTTGCCCCTAGAAATTCATTGTTGGATGTATCTTGCTACCTGGCAGGCAGAGACATATGTATAAGTGATTTCTTCATTTTGGGACAGTTTTACATACTGCTATCATTTATTACAACAAGCTGAAATTTGCAAATATTGAGCACTTCTATGAGGATAATGCTTACTATTTGATGTTATCTTGGTCATATTTGGTAGACAAGTGCTTCTCTTGGTGAAATCCATCCTTTCAGCTAGTTTTAGCAGTGGTTTTAGTGTATTTTCTACTAATTACAGCAACTTGCAATTTTTCTTTTTTGCTTTGATTTGGGACAGTATGGTGGTATGTGGTTGGTCATCTGAAAGATACAGCTCTCTTTAACATTGCCAAGTTGGACGGTACCAACTATGGGTATTGGAAGTCCCAAATATGGCAAGTTTTGGTGCAGGAATTGCATATTAAACCCTTGCGTTTCAAGGGTGTTAAACCTAAGGATATGGATGATGATGTTTGGATGGAAGTTGATGAGCTATGCAAGTCTACCATTATTTTTTCACTCTCAAAAGAGGTCCATCATAATGTTGTTGAAGATGAGAATCAAAGTGCATGGGATTCATGGGAGAAGATTCAGGAGCTCTATACGCAACAGAGTCCTACGTCACAAATGTATTGGCTGAAGCAGTTAGTGAACCTTTGCATGAAGGAGGGGACCTCCCTTTCATCTCATTTCAGTTAGTTTCATGCTATCATGAAGAGTCTGTTGTCATAGGGTATTGAGTTCAAAGACAACTCGTACCCATTGTTTCTACTTGGCACCTTGCCTGAATCATGGGATGTCTTCCATACTGCCATATGCACGAACAAGCTTGATGGGCTGAAAATCAAAGATATTGAGAGTGCTTTATTGACTGATGAAATCAATAGGACAAATAATTATGCTTCCCGCTCTTCACATACATTGACCGTTAGAGGTGGCAGACATGGTAGGCATGATAATGATCATAAGGACAAGGACTCTCAGAAGTCCAGGTCCAAATCACGTGGTTGCGGTAAGTCTCGTGGACAAAAGTCTGATCTTACCTGTCATTATTATGGGTGGGCGAGACATATTAGGCCGCAATGCCATAAAATGTGTGATGATAAGCACAAAGAAAAGGGAAAAGCAAAAGTGCAAGAAAAGTCTTCTGAGCGCAGTATTGTACCTGCAAAGTCCAATGTGAAGATAGAAAATGTTAATGTCATGCAGACCACTGATTCAGATCATGATTACATACTTCCAGATACTTCATGCAATACCTTACAGACTTCTAAGATACATTCTATATATGCACAGTGCTGGCTCTTGGATTTGGGTGCGTCCTTTCATGTGACACCCTATAGAGATTAGTTTCATACCTATCATACCATGTCTGGTTATGTGCATCTTGGTGATGACAGATCTCTTGACATTGTGGGCATTGGAGATGTCAGGCTGTAGTTTTCTTCTGGCATTTCTTTTGTTTTGCATGATGTACGCTATGTACCTCCGTTGACTCGCAGCCTTATGTCAACTGGACAGCTTGATGATGCAGGGTATTTTGTGTCTTTTGGAGATTCTACATGGAAGATTACTTGTGGCAGGCTTGTACTTGCAAGAGGTGCCAAAAGTCTGGCAGTCTCTATCCC
Organism: Lygodium microphyllum; assembly: GCF_053477565.2. NCBI lineage: Eukaryota > Viridiplantae > Streptophyta > Polypodiopsida > Schizaeales > Lygodiaceae > Lygodium > Lygodium microphyllum. The sequence goes on along the minus strand of NC_141140.1, from coordinate 158,044,384 downwards.
TTACTTGTATATGGAGCTACATTGGATTATGTTTTGTCTGTGGGTTCTATTCCCCATGTATCCCTTTGGCATGCTCATTTGGGGCATATGTCTCTTAAAGGAATGAAAATGCTCCGTGCTTTGCAGTATCTTTCACCTTTTGACTCTTCGCATTTTAATTCTTGTGATCATTGCTTGTATTGCAGGCAGGCTAGAAATACAGATAAGAAGTCTAGTAAGAAACTCATGGGTGAGCCCTTGGCTCTTGTGCACTCAGATGTATGTGGGCCCATGCCCTATCAGCCACTTGGTGGGGCAAATTACTTTTTTATTTTCATAGATAATTACTCATGTAAGGTTTGGGCTTATCCCATAAAGAGAAAATCTGATGTCTTAGACACATTTCAACATTGGCTTACATTGGCAGAGAACCGGTCTAAGAAATGGCTCAAATGCCTAAGGTCAAATAATGGAGGTGAGTATGTATCACGTGTTTTTGAGCAGTTTTGTCATGAGTGGGGCATTAAGCATCAGTTGACTGCCCCTTACACCCCACCCCAGAATGGTATGACTGAGTGCATGAATAGGACCATTCAAGAAAGGGTTCGTAGCATGCTTAGTCAGGCTAGATTACTGCAACACTTTTGGGTTGAGGTAGTGACTATTGCATTGCATCTCATTAAGAGGTCGCCTAGCAGTGACATTGACTTTCAGGTTGCAAAGAAGGTATGGGCAAGCAAGCCCCCCTCTTATGATCATTTGCATGTCTTTGGATGTGAGGCATTCTACCATATGCCCAAGGACAAATGCAATAAGCTGGATCCTAAAAGTATCAAATGAATTTTCATTGGCTATGGAGATGCAAGAGAGATGGGTTACCGTCTATGGGATCCACATGTGCAGAAAGTGATCCGTAGCCATGATGTCATCTTTCATGATGACAAAATGCATATGCAGCCTGAGAAAGTGGTTGAGGTACACAAAGTTATCTTTCAGGAGGAGCCACCTGCTCTCGTTCAGCCTGCTCCACGGCAAGCTAAACAGCACGCAGCATTACCTGATGCTCATGGTCCAGATGCTAGACATGATGATGTTAGACAGGATGTTGGTCAGAGTAGCAGAGCCTGGATTGAGGCATTCTACTAGAGATGGATGACCTCCTGACCATTTTGCACCCTCTATGGATTATGTATTGGTTACATATGCAAGAGAGCCTCTCACTTATGATGAGGCTATGCACAGGGGTGATTGTCACTCTTAGGAGAGGGCTATGTAGTCTAAGCTTGACTCATTGCATAAGAATCAGACTTGGGATTTGGTTTCCTTGCCTCAGGGTAAGAAGGCTTTGCCATGCAAGTGGGTGTACAAGTTTAAAAGTACCCCTGGACACCCCAAGCCGACATACAAGGCTCGATTGGTTGCTAAGGATTTTAAGCAGGAGCATGGGGTTGACTTTGATGAAGACTTTTCTCCTGTGGTCAAGATGACCACTCTACACTTAGTCTTGGCCTTGGTTGCACAGCTTGACCTAGACTTGTACCAGATGGATGTCAAGACAGCTTTTTAACATGGAGACTTGCATGATGAGATTTACATGGAGCAGCCTAAGGGCTTTGCAAACCCTGGCAAACCTAGTGTGCAAGCTAAAGAAGAGTCTATATGTCTTGCAGCAGGCACCTAGGGAATGGTACCATAAGTTTGATGTATTCATGCAATCATAGGGCTACAGTCGCAATGCTATGGATCCGTGCTTGTATATGAAGAAAGCTCGTGACAGTTATGTACTGATTTTGGTACTCTATGTGGATGACATGCTTTTAGCAGGGACAACTCATGAGGAGCTAGATGCTCTTAAGGCTCAACTCAAGAAGAGCTTTGAGATGAAAGATCTGGGACAAGCCTCTCATATACTTGATATGCGCATTACGTGCGATAGATCTCAAGGACTACTCTATCTGTCACAGAGGGAGTACATTCATAAAGTCCTTGAGTGCTTCCACATGCAGGATGTTAAGCTTGTTGGCTGCTGTCCATTACCTTCTCATATGAAGGTTTCATAGGCCAATTGTCCGCAAACAAATTAGGAGAGGGCCAAGATGGCCAAGATTCCCTATGCATCAGTCATGAGCAGTCTTATGTATGCCATGATAGTCACCCGTTGGGTTGTGGCACGTTATATGGCTACACCAACAAGAAACATTGGGATGCCGTGAAGGATATCATGATGTACATGAAGGGAACAATAGATATGTGTCTTTGTTATGGAAGCCATGATACAGGAGTCGTGGGGTACATTGACTCTGATTATGCAGGACATGCGGATAGTAGGAAGTCCATTTCTGGCTATGTGTTCACTTATGCTGGAGGGGCTATCTCTTGGATGTCCAGGGCGCAGAAGTGTGCGGTCCTTTCTACTATAGAGGCCGAGTATATTGCAGCCATAGAGGCTTGCAAGGAGGCTATCTGGTTAGGTCATTTGATTGCTGACCTTGGTATGACAGATGCTATGCCTACATTGCATTCGAATTCCATGAGTGCCATTCAGTTGGCCAAGTTTTGTCTTCCATGTGAAGACAAAACATATTGAGGTGAGGTATCACTTCATTCACGATGTCATTGAGGACAAGTCTGTTGACCTTGTCAAGATTCCGACTGAGCAGAATCCTGTAGACTTGCTTACGAAGAGCTTCACTACCGAGCGCTTTGCCTTCCTCAGGAGATTGATGGGCATTGGATGAGATGACATATTTTTTCCTCATCATGTTGTACATGTGTACATTTTGTACTGTTTTTTCTTCTTTCTCTCTCACTAGAGTAGATTCACCTTTAAGTGGAAGGCTTTTAGGGGCAAAGGCGCCTTCGCCTAGGCGACTGTGTATTACTACACTGACAATACCCGCCACTACACACTGCAGGTGGTGGGCGCCTGTCACAGTCACTTGTTCTTTATTCTTTTAGTGACAGTTTGAATAAAGGAAGGCCCGGCCACGCATTGTGGTTGTTGGATTTCCCACTTTTGAGTCTCTCTCTCTCTCTTAGCTTTTGCTCTCCATCCGCTAGAGCTCTCACTGCCAAGCTTCTTCCTCCTAGGTTCCACTTCCCTTTCAGGAAGACTATATCATGGTTGCAGATGACTTTCCACCCCTATAGATCCCATAGATGGTAACCCATCTCTCATGCATCTTCATAGCCAAGGAATATGCACTTAACACTCTTAGGATCTAGCTTGTTACACTTGTCCTTGGGCACATGGCAAAACGCCTCACATCCAAAGACACGTAAATGCACATAAGAGGGAGGCTTTTCTATCCATACCTCCTCTGCAACCTAGAAATCAATGGCACTATAGGGCTATCTATTAATGATATGCATGGCAATTGTACTGCCTCAGCCCAAAAGTGCTAGGGTAGGCCTGCATGGATAAGCATACTGTGAACCCTCTCCCAGATAGTCCTTTTCATCTGCTCAGCCCTACCATTTTGGGGAGAGCTATAGGGGGCACTCAACTGATGCTCAATACCCCTCTCATCACATAATTGCTGAAAAGCATGTGAGCCATACTCACCCCCATTATTTGTCCTTAGGCATTTCAGCCTATACCCAAACTAGTTTTCTGCCAAAGCAAGCCATCTCTGAAAAATTGCCAATACATCAGACTTTTACTTCCCATACTTTACATGAAAAATAATCTATGAAAGTAACAAAATACTTCGCACCACCCATAGAGTGAAGGGCATGGGCCCACAGACATCAAAATTAACCAAAGCCAAGGGCTCACTCATGCGTGACATACCAGACTTCTTATGCATAGACCTAGTCTGCCTACCATAAAGACAATGATCAAAAGAATCAAAATGAGATTAGTAAGGGATGGTAAGTGTTACAAACCAAAAAGAATTTTCATTCCCTTAATGGACATGTGCCCCAAGCGGGCATGCCAAAGAGATACATGAGGTAAAGACCCCACAGACAAAGCATGATCAACAGGGGTGGAGGTTGCCAGTCTTGGCACCTCTCACAAGCACAAGCTTGCCACAAGTAATCTTCCATGCAGAGTCTTCAAAAGATACATGATATCTTGCGTCATCAAGCTGTCTAGCGGACATGAGGCTATGTGTCAATGTAGGTATATGATGTACATTGTGCATAACAAAACTACTACCAGAAGGAAACTGCAACCTAATATTACCAATGTCAACAATCTCAAGAGACCTGCCATCACCCAAGTGCACTGAACTCGAAACAGAATGGTATGAATGGAACCACTCTCGGCAAGGTGTCACATGAAAGGATGCACTTGAGTCCAAGAGCCAGCCAACATTGCGCATACATAGAGTGTATCTCTGTCATTTGCGAAGCAGTAGATGAAGCTACTATAAGGATATAATCCCCATCACTATCCTCAAGTTTCATTACATTGATCTCTTCAATTTTAACACTTGACTTAGCAGGTACTATGCTGTAATCAGGAGACTTTTCCTGCACTTTCTCTTTTCCCTTGTCTTTGCGCATTTCATTGCACAATTCATGACACTATGGCCTTATGTAGCCTTTCTTCCCACAATGATGACAAGCTAGATTTGCATTTCTCCATGGGACTTATTGTGCGACTTGCCACATGATTAGGACCAAGATTTCTACAAATCCTGTCCACGGCCATTACCACGATCATTCTTTGCATTTCCATCATGCCGACCTCTAACTGTCAAAGCATGAGACACATGAGAGACATCCAAATTCTTACGATTTATCTCTTCCTGTAGAAGAGAGCTCTCAACATCAGATAACTTCATAGTAGTGGCAGAAGCACATAAGGTAGTGTGGAATACATCTCAAGACTCATTAAGGGTTCCAAGCAAGAACAACGGAGTGACATCCTCTTTGAAATCAATGCCCTGCAAAACCAAGTTCTTAAGAATAGCATGAAACTCACTTAGATGAGCTGACATGGTCACATTCTCTTTCATACGGAGATCCATATGTTGTTTTAGCCCATACATTTGACTTGCAAGAGCACTCAACCTTAGTGGCTTTATCTGTGATTTCTGCACCAACGCCTGCCAAACTTGGCTCTTCCAATAGGCATAATTCGTACCATTAATCTTAGTGATGTTGAAGATAGCACTGTTAGTGGAAGAAGATGCCATACTACAAGTTGAAACAGTGCAAAAAATTCAAAATACTTGTTGTAAACTGTAGAAAATGGTAAAAAAACCACCAAAACCAAGGTAAAATGGTGAGAAACAAGTATTTAATGATGTTTTTCACCAAGTACCATCAAAATTACATCAAAACGGGATGATTCAGCATGAAAAATACATCACAGTCCAGAGATATATGCTTGTAATAATTTGCAGCAGTGTACAATGAAAGCTGGCAGTAGGCAAAAAACAATATTCCAAGTCAACCACTGACTGTCAATGCAAAACCAGCATCAAGTGGGCATCAACAAGCATGTAACAATCAAACTGACATGAGCCAACACCCAAGCATCTCATACAAAGTCCGTTAGTAAAGTCAATACACCCCCCCATTAACAAGGCACAATGTACATACCACTACCAAGACCTTATATAAGTCAGTGTTAGCTCAGTGAATACAAAGCCGAATCAGCCAAACTACATCTACACAGACCAAGGCATATCAACCATATATCATCCACAAGGAGATCCTAGTCTCAAGTATCCAAAAGCTCAATATACATAACCCGCACTTCTCAATGTCTGATAAGCATACAAAGAGGCTCCACTGGCACAAAAGCCATAAGTATCAAGTAAATAAGCTCAAACAAGGCATGTAAGAGCATTAGTGATGGAGTATCCAAGATCACACATCAGTAAGATATCTAGAGCATATGAGCGGTCAAGTATCCAATGATAGTATCCAATGTCATGAAGACAATCCCAATCAATATCTAACAAGCCAAATAAAGACCAAAATAAGCTCTAGAATATCCAAAGTCAAGTCCAAACAAAGCTCCAGTAGCATTCAAGTCCAAACAATGTAACTAGCATGTGTAGGTAACACAAGTATCAAACATATACCAATGGGTCATACATAGACCATAGATATAACCTTGTCACAAAGCATGCCATTGTAGACCAATGTTAAGTAAATTCCAACCAATACGGAGCTTAAAAAAGACTCAAACTACATTCTGAAACCATCCAAAGCATTTGCCAACCTTCATCTGCATCCCAATAGTCATATGAAACACCTAAGAAGCACCCATGACCAGTAGGTAAAGCATAAAGTGACTAAATAAGTTTCATCCTTGGAATATACAATGGTGATTTAGTGTGTCAAAATAAGTATTTCTGGCCACTAAATTAGCTCCAAATGATGGCCAATCAATAGGCATGCATTCCCCTAATATTCAAGGACCATTCGGAACCAACCGGACATCAAATGTCAATGCTATCCAAACATAAACTTAAAGTGTTGATGTAACATTGTCTGTTGCTGCCCATGGACTATGAAAAATAGTCTTGGACTGAGGTAAATCAATCCTCAAATCAATGCCAATGATAAACCACCAATGCCAAGCATCAAGGGGGTGTTTCCAAGTGCCAAATGAAGTGTTTTTAAGCTACCAATGAGTGCCAAGGAGGGAGGGCTGAAGTAAAAATGAATTTTTGCATGTCTTCAAGCTAGCGCAAATAGGGCTAATGTTGCTAGTTATTCTGCTATTCTAGGTGGCATTAATGGGGTGGAAGGGGGCCTAAAGTAGGACCCTAAAGAAGGCCTACACAAAGCCTTGTCAAGCCTAATCAGGCAGGAGCCAATATATGAAATGAGGGAGCTCCAATGGTTGGAGCTATGGCTACCCCTTCTTATTAAACTCTACAAATTGAAATAAACACTCAAAAGAATACTTCAATACCTCTGAAGGAATGCCCTGAGGGTGCCCAAATGGGTTGGTAGGTAGGTGCTCAGGAAGCCAAAGCTCGAAGGAGTTGGATATGGCTGCCAAGAGTGAGAACCAATGGTATAGGGATTCGAATGAATGCTAAAGAAGTCACAGACCAAGCTTGAATGCTCAAGAAACCATGCTCTAATACCAGTTGAAATGTAATAAGGATCGAAGCTTGCACAGGACAGCTATGGCGGAAGAGCAAGAGCGAGAGAGAGAGAGAGAGAGAGAGAGAGAGAGAGAGAGAGAGAGACTCACAATGTGGGAACTCCAACAGTCACAATGTGTAACTGGCACTACAAGATATAGGCCTTATACGGATGTTACAAGCGACGAAAATGTAAATAAAGAAACTTTTTCCCATCATTGCAAAAAGCGTCGTTATTGACGATGTCATAGAACAGTCGGTATTAGCGTTGTTATCAGCGTCACTATTTGCGTCGGTATCAGCATCGCATCTGATACCGATGCAAATAACGACATTGATAACGAGGCTTTGTGATGCTAATAACGATGCCAATAACGATGTGTGCAGGGAAATTTGTGACGCTAATAGCGATGATAATATGGAAAAAAAATTTGTGGCTAGACAACAAGCTGCCTGCCACATATAGCACTATACTAGCCTAACAACGAGGGTAGCCCAACGGCTCAGTCACAGACTAGCAGTTCTTGCTCTTGCCAAACTAATAGTTCTTGCTCTTGAACTGGTTCTTGCCTTTGTACTGAACATAGATAAAAGGAACATGAGAAACGGGAGAAGGGGCCGATTTCTGGGTTGAGTATCTAGTCCTTCTTGCATTCCACATTGGTGGAGACGGCGGGCTTCACGGGTTCCTCATTCTCTGCCCTGCACACGCTCATCTTGCATCCCGGTCCCTCTCATGTTTGCCTGAGTCATGAGCCTCCCAACTTCTCGACGCCAAAACCCTCACTCTCCCAGATACGAGGATGCATATATGCAACTTGAGTACACTGCACAGCTTGTTCAGATGGAACACCTAGTTCAGGCGATGTCCAACATGCTTCTGCAAGTTAATCACACTAACCAGTCCCTTCTCAATTTCCTATCATCCAACAGCACAACACAAAATCACTGCCCAGACCCTAAGATTCTCCCAAAGCCGTTTTCACGTTTACCAACAGAGGACGTATTAATGTGGCTGGATCATTTCGAAAACGTCTCCAGCTACCATACTTGGTCTGAAGAACGCAAGGCCATGGAAGTCCGCACACTGCTAGAAGGTGTCACTGCAACCTAGTTCATCCAACATCAAGAAGATATTAAAGGAGATTGGCAGAGTTTGAAAGCATTGCTGATTCAGAATTTTGCACATCAAAATATTTCTCAGATCACGCTCCAGCAACTCAATGCTTTGAAACAACAACAGTTTGAACCGGTCGCACAATTTGTGGTCACGATGAATCAGCTGCTTCTGAGGGCTGACCCTACAATGTCTGAAGACATGAAATTATTTTTTCTCTAGCCCCGCCTCCATCATGACATCTCCAAACGGGTTCGAGATTAGGGCCCAACCTCTTTCCACGCTACGATTCAGATCGCACAACGTATCGAGGCCTCTGCAAACCCTGATGCTCCAATAACCTATGTCCCTCAACCAACTCCACACTGCCACCCAGTGGAGTCCAATCCCATTCCCGTGGACATTGAAATTCAGAATTCTCAAGTGACTTCTCGCAGAGCCTTACCCACACGAGATGCACAGGGTCGCCCAAAATGTTTCTATTGTAATAATTATGGTCATATTCGACGGCATTGCAGACAACTTCAAGCACAACAACATCACCAAAGTTCCCAGGTACAACTTGCTGATGTTGCCTCTCTAGCCAAGCTGCTGGGAAACATCTAAGCGGGACGTTGGTGGAAGAGCATCACCCGCAAATTCAAGCCGCCGCATCTTCCAATCGCATGGTATGTGCCACACTCGCCCATATAGAAAACACATCCCAAGAAGTACTTTTAGACTCAGGTAGTAGTATTTCCTCCATTAGCGAACAGTTAGTTCAAGAATTAGGTTTATGCACATCCACGGCCCCGGCCATCAAGGTTTTGTTTGGCGATAACCAAAAGGTGTATCACTCACATACTCAAGCCCATTGTACATTCTTTCTAGCTCATCAACAGTTCACTCACTCCTTTTATATTTTAAGCAACCAGCTGTTTCCCATGACTCTCGGCTGCGATTGGTTTGTGAAAACCAGGGCTCGCTTACAATTTGACTCTCAACAATTGGTTTTACCCAACTCCCTACCGATACCAACGTTTATATGTTCACACCAAAACCCCACTGTCGTACACACACAATACACTTGGGAACACTCTCACACCCGTTTGCATGATGTCCGAAAAGTCTTGAACAAAATCTCCAAATTGTTTCAACCAAACTCTCAAACCTCACAGACAAACTTCCCCACCCAGCATGAGATCAACACCAGGGATGCTCCTCCTGTCCGCATGGCAACCAGATGCATGTCTCCTTTGGAACAGGAGAGGATAGATCAAGCAGTCCGAGATATGTTGAACAAGGGCATAATCATTCCGTCTAGTAGTGACTGGATGTCTGAGCCTCACCTAGTATGCAAGGACGACAATACTTATCGTTTTTGTATCGATTTCAGGCCACTCAATAAGGTGACTATCCATGATCTTTATCCACTTCCCAGAATGGATGACCTATTAGATCAGTTAGGGAAGTCCAAGTACTTCACTTATCTCGATTTGGCATCGGGCTATTGGTAGATACCTCTGCATCCAAAAGATGCACATAAGACAGCTTTTCGTACTCACAGGGGATTGTTTCAATTCACTCGTATGCCATTTGGTTTGTCAGATGCTAGTAGCATTTTCAAAGAATGGCAAATACAATTTTTCACGACCTAATAGCTCAAGGTGTTCTACTGGTCTATTTGGATGACATTCTAATACACACACAGACATGGCAGCAGCACTTATAGGTTCTAGAAGAAGTACTCAGAAGGCTCCAGGAATTTAACCTACAGCTGTAATTTAAGAAGTGCCGATGGGGTAGTACAAAGCTCAAGTTTTTGGGATTTATCATCTCTGTAGATGGTATTCAGATGGACCCATCTAAAGTTACAGCTATCCAGAACTACCCTCCACCTTCCTCAGTCAAAACCCTCCAAAGCTTCCTGGGGATGGCAAAATTTTCCCTCCGATTTGTCCCGAATCTGGCTGCTATAACTTATCCTCTCCGTCAGCTCCTCAAGAAAGGAAACAAATACACCTGGACCTCAGCATGTCAACAGAGTTTCACCCGACTCAAACAAGTAATCCAAGATGCTGCTCTCCTAGCTCACCCCAACTTCTCCAAGCCTTTCAAATTACAAACTGATGCATCGAATCAGGGTCTGGGAGCTGTCCTACTGCAACAGGATGACCTTCAATGCTAGCAGCCTATCTCATTTATCAGTCGCTCCCTCACCAAGTCAGAAGAGAATTATTCAACAACTGAGAAAGAGCTATTGGAAATAGTGTGGGCCTTTCACAAATTTCACCCCTATCTCCACGGCACCCAAGTATAAGTAGAAACCAATCATCAACCACTAGTCTCCCTCATCCACAAACACCACCCACCCGAGAGATTACTACGATGGGCATTGGCTCTGCAGGAATACCAGTTTACATTTGTCTATTGCAAGGGATCAGATAACCTCATTGCTGATGGTCTCTCGCGATATGAACATCAAGCCACACAATTTCTTCCTCAACCCATGGATCTTCCGGTCAACATAGCTCAGATCGCTACCTTACAGCAACATGACCCCGCCATCAAGCAAATAGTGTTGCAGCTTCAATCTCCACAACCACAAGAACTTCAGCGCAGATTTATGGTGATCAACAATGTCGTACATTATGTCGCCAACGGCCAGGTCCCACGTATCTATGTGCCCCAAGTACTTCAGCAGTTTTACTTGGACTTTTATCACAATCATCCTCTGTCTGGGCACTTGGGTTTTCATAAAGTATTACACAAGCTCCGGGGTGCATTACTACTGGCCCAACATGCGGCAATCCGCATCTCAACATCTTCTCTAGTGCAAGGTGTGCCAGAGCATCAAGTCCCCACCTCACAATGTCGGTTTTTTGTCTCCCATTGTGGTCAATGAGCCCTTCGAACTGGTAGGTTGGGATCTAATGGGATCCTTCTCCATGTCTACTACAGGTTCTTCAAGTCTTGACCAAAAGTTTAGGAGTCAAACAGCTATTCACTTCCCCTTATCACCCGCAAACGAATGGGCTGACAGAAAGGTTAAATAGGACAATCAAACAGGTACTAGCTGCATTTGTAGACCCTTTACACCAGAATTGGGATCAAGTGCTTCCATTTGCCGTGCACGCGTATAACACATCAGTCCAGGCCTCTACGAAAGTTAGCCCCTTTCGGGCTCTCTATGGTCGTGATCCTCGTCTTCCGCCTGACTTACATACCCTCCAGCTACAACCAACAAAGGTTGACGCAGTTGACTGGTTACTTTATCTCCAACAACAACAACCTCTCCTCCGCCAAGCTCTTCACAAAAATCTTCAGGTAGCTCAGCAATTGCAGAAACGCAATTATGATGAACCCCATCATCAGGTGGAATATGCACAGAACAATCTAGTCATGCTGTACTTCCCTCTGCGCCACAAAGGCCTAAGTGAATCTCTCCTACATCGATGGGTTGGTCCATACAAAGTCCTCTAGCGCATCTGCACCAACACATATCGTCTACAACGCTTGTCTAATCAGTCCATCACTATAGCCCATGTAACAAGAATAAAACCATGTACTCTTCCCAACCCCACTTTTCCTTAGGCCCACCCTCTATTTTTAGGGGGGAGGTGTGGTGTAGCCTAACAGCGAGGGTAGCCCAACTAGCAGTTCTTGCTCTTGCCAAACTAACAGTTCTTGCTCTTGAACTAGTTCTTGCCTTTGTACTGAACATAGATAAAAGGAACATGAGAAACAGGAGAAACAGGAGAAGGGGCTGATTTCTAGGTTGAGTATCTAGTCCTTCTTGCATTCCACAATATGGTATATATGTGCTTTATTTGGGCCATACAAAATAGTTTTTGCACTGTGTATAATGCTCACGTAAATAAAGATAAAGTGTACTTCAATTATAACACTGATTGATGGGACCTAAAATGGGCCGGGACTAGCTATGGCACTAGCTGGACCTTATGCATATGACAGACAACCCCACCACATGGCTTCGCAAGCCAGGAGCGTCTAAAACTCACTTTGCGCTAAATGCTTATGACGATTTTGCATTTGTATCCACTATGTAGTTCAATATTCACCTTCCCTTCTCCTCAGAGGGAGATCCCATAACATATAGGCATAATGCCTCGTAATACACCCATAGGGAAGTACTTCTTGGCTGATTGCTGCAGCTCCATTGCGACTCTCCTACACCTCGGGGATTGGCCCCAAGATGTGTCACTAACACATATAACATTCGCACAAACTCCACTCTTTCATAATTCAATGTTCCAGGAGATCTTGATTTGCCTCACAAAACTATCCCCAACGGAAGCACCCATCTAACCAACAGCTTAGGTTTCCTGTCCTCTCAGCGTTGGTCAAAGTTTATCAAACAAGTACAATGCATTCCAAGAGATACCATGTTGCATACTTGATGCAAGGTGTATGATGATTGTGCACAACCATTTTATGATTAAAAAACTAGCCATGTGAGGTGCAGAAAACAGCCCTTTCATGAATTTTAACTAAGCATTACGTGTTGCGCTGCTTTAGGGACTAGCACCAGAACTTGTGTGCTATTAATCGCCTATAATTAATTATGGAACGATCCCTAAATGCTATGCACAAAAAGAAAAATCAAAATTTTTATCTTTTCAGTAATTATATCATCGCACAAACTTCATCTCCCCCTCATCGTTTAGGTGTTGCTGCGGTGCATAGGTGTAAATGGCTATTTTGTGTCATTTTTGTATGTAAAAAATAATAAACGCATACTATAACACAAATAACGAGGCCAAAGTGAGACTTTATCTCATGCTTTAACCTTACCAAACATTCACGCACATAAATCTTATTTTTCCACATTTTTTTAGCGTGAAAATCCCAATTTTCTTTATTTTTTACTATTTTTTCCTATTTATTATTCATAGAAAATAGGTATTTTTGATTTATTTGTGTTGGCTTACTATTTTGACTGAAAATTAACATTTTCTCTGATTTTATCCCATTTTCACTTTTTTTCCCTACTCAAAATAAAAAAAACCACTAATTTCCTTTGAAAATGACATTTTGCGGGTTTTAAAGAATTAATAACGGTTCTAAATCATTATGGGTTCTGTATTTCTATAGTTACATCCCTCAAACATGATGCAAACAAGGTTCAAACAAAAATTCATCGCATATGAACAACATTTGGACCATGAAATAACAAAAACGATCAAATTTCTTTGTAAAATTGAAGCATACCGTATGTCTTGCGTGTTGCGATTTTTTTAATAATTATTCTAGGCAGTCCATGGACCGACCAGTAACCATTCCTCAGTGTTGAACCTCTTTCTTCAGCCTCCTCTTCATCAGCCGGACAAGCATCCTTCAGCCCCACTTCTTGATTTCTTGCACATGAATTTGCCTCTATGCAGGAGAGAGAGGGAGGAGAGAGAAAGATTGGTTTTTTATCTCTTTGCTCAGTGCATCATTCCTTGATCCGTTTGTGGCGATGGAGGGTGAAGGATAGAAGCATCTCAAGGCCAGGAGGATTTCTCATGCCTCCACTGATAAAAAAATCATGATAATTGGGGAGAAAAATGGGGTGCAAAAAACTGACGCCCCCTCCCCCCAATGTTTCATTTTGTGAGTTTTTTGATTGCTAAGCTCTTTGTTAAGAGCTTTTAAGCTCTTAATCAAATTATCTAGTTCATGCCCTTTACATTCACACTTTCGGCAAGTGGTTTTTTCGCTTTTGGAGGGGCAAACGACATCGGATTCAAGATCCGTCTAGATGGGTGGTTCCATGGCATTGAAATCTACAAAGCTAGGACCCGTCACACTTTTCTCGGCTTCTAGATCTAGTAGCCGCTTTACGACCCCGAACCTTGCGAGGATTAAATGGGGGATCAAACGACCTCGGAATGGAGATCCGAGACTTGCGTTGGATTCCTGACGTCATTTTGCATCTCGATAAACTCTAGCTCGACCATCCACCATCATTTGATTCTCCATGAAGATTAGCACTAGCACTTTAGGGACTTGTCGCATAAAATTGTACCGATTGCCACCGCATACCTTCGACCAAGTCTATTTTTTCCCTAATATTTGTAATTTTAGGCTATTTTTAAGCACTTCTCGCCATAAAAAATCATCTGTCATTGGCGACCACGGGATATGGCAACTCAGCCCATCAAGTCCCACAAAGAGATCTGCACATAAATAACAAAAAGGAGCATCAAGCTTATACAAAAAATACACAACACAACACAGCTCATACCCTACCCCCTGACAAAACCAAGGCATGAAATCCACAAGGAGTAGGCCTAGCATAATCTGATAGAAGGCCCGAAGCTAGTCACTAACCAATTGCTGCAACACAGGCAAGCTAAAAAGAACTATCAAAGAGGTCGCCCTAAGTGGTGGTTTAAACTGCCTACCTAACTAAGGACAACTCAACTAGGAGCTCCTACTAGGTGAGGACTCCTATAGCCTGATCAAGAAATAGTTTCTTTTAGCACATTACTCTTTTTTTAGGTTTTTATTTTTCCATACTTAAGCATGTAAAAAGGAGGGAGCTGAGCATAGTGACCCAAGGAGAACAGGGCATCGGCCTCAAGTCTTGTATCAGTACCCAAAAACCTACCAAGCCCTCGCGAGAGGCGACACTTAATCCTTTTCTAACACTCACTTTTATTTTCGCTCCAACCTTCTTATATTCTTTATTTTTCTGCTAGATGCCATCCTAAGGAAGACAAGGCATCGGCCCCAGATCTTGTCTCATCCCTAGGAACCTACCAGGCCTTCGCAAGGCGATAAACAATAACTCAAGGATTTTTCTTTCTTTCCTTTTTTTTATAGGGGTTAAAACCCCTTTTTACACACCTTTGTATATTCATATATTGTCTTTCAGATCTTTATCGTTTTGTCTCTTTCCATCATTATTTTAATAGGCTTCTCTAACTGCCTCACAACTAACAGGAACTCCTAAAATGGTCGCTTAGCAGGTTAGCAAAACAGGGTCACTAGGACTCCCATCTAAAATAGGTCTTTCAATGTCTGGCAATGCCTTGCAGGAGGCAAAAACTACTCAAACCTCCCCCAGACATACCTAACCTAAACTTGGGACTTCATGCCTTGATTTCTGGTCCCCAATAAGAAAGAAAACCCCCTTCAAGTACACATATATATATAACATGAAAGAACAGGCACTCATAAAGGAGAGATATCACCTGGATAGGGCCACGAGAAGCTTCCACGTGACAAAGGCTCCTTCCAAGCACTTCTTTGAACCTGGCTAGCACATGACTAGAACAAGAAACCATTAACTGCACCCATACTAAACATATACCTGGCTCTCTTGGCCTAATGAAATAAAACATTTCACTGTAAACTAACTGGCCCTCTTGGCCTAAAGAAATAGATTATTAAAATCCAAAAACAACTGGCCCTCTTACCCTAATGAAATAAGACATTAACTACTTAAAGAAACTGGCCATCTTGGCCTAAAATGGATAGTTTATTCTAATCCATGCAATATATGATCTCCTTGGCATATACAGCACATCCTATCAAACTAATTCAGGATACCAAGGATAGCATAAAATAGGAGGACTAGCCTCATACTCCTCATGCAAGTCAGCTAAAAGCTTGATCTATACTCTTTGTAGATCCACTAGCCCAAGCCTTTCTACTGATATCTCGGTAATAATGGCCATCTCTTTTTGGGTATTATGAGGCTAATGAATGACATCATTAGGTTGATATATCTCATCCCCTTGGTCGTCATTCAAATGGATCGCTTGTCCCAACTTTCCAGTAACTCCTCCTACAGGGAGAATCATGGATTTATGATCATTCAACTCTTCTCTAATTGGACCATTCCATATGTCAATGATACGATCCAAACTAGACAGAGCTTCAAGCCTAGACCCATACCATAGATGTATCTCAGGGCAGTGGTCCCTATTGTCAGATGTTGCATTATGCCCTTTAGTCGCATCCTCTTGGGAATCCATCAAAGCATGTCCTCATGCAATTCCTGGCCCTTCATCTGACATACCAACAATATTTTTAGGGATTTTGGGCCTCCAAACCCATCTCATATTCCTTTTCATATTCTCAGACTGCCTCATCTGTCCATATTGGTCCAATGGACTCACAGTGGATTTATCACCATTACTAGATGGCCTCACAGCTTATGGCTTCTATTTAGTACAGGTGGACCTTTGGTATGCCGCATCTTCTCTACACGAGATGTCTTTACTTGCCTTTGTCCACTCTGCAACAACTGCTTAGCCATAGGAACCATGCTTTTACTAAAAGGAATAGCATCTACTCGAAAGTATGATTCATCTATAAATTGGAAAGGTCTCTCAAGAGCCTTACTAGGAGCATAACTAGAACCACTCATAGAATGCTCAAAGCTTGTAGACCTAATGGTTCTATCAATTCCACCGTCACAACTACCTCTCATGGAAGTGTTGCAAGCCTTGATGGGACTTACTAGGCTTGGAATCTTTTTATACCCAGGGGGTATATTATCCCTACTATTGTCATTTTCTGCTTGGAGATTTTGGCTTCCAAGGTTCCTCTCATAGGCTGCCTTGGTATCAGCAAGTAAGTTGTCTCCTTGTAGAAATGGTTGGAAACTAGGATGCACTTGTACTGAGCGGGAAAAACCCCAAAAGTTTTCCCAACATCTCTGAATATGTCCCTCATAATCAATGGCATACATCTTTGCTTCCCTTAATGACTTAGGATTCCGCAGTCCCACGTGGATTTGCATGTTAATCTCTAAGCCACTCAAAAAGAGCTCACATAGCACATCACCTGGCAATGCAATAGCTCTTCTTGGCCAAAGCCTCTGAATATCATCAAAGGCTCTAACGTATTCTTTAACAAAAGGATAGGACTCTTTCCTAATCTGCATTATTTACCTGAAAACTTGGGTTATAGGCACCTTCTTTTCATATTCCTCTAAAAATCGATCACTCAACTCCTCAAAGGATTTAATAGACCCCCTTGGGAGGCTCCAGTACCATTTTCTAGCCTCTCCCTTTAGGGTACTTGAGAATACCAGCATCCAATGAATATCATTGAACCCACTTGCAAGGCAAGTTAGGCCGTATTCTCGTAAATGCACCATTAGATCCTCATTAACCAGCCCATGAAACACTGGGAGATCCCTATAAGGAGGAGGGCATTTAGTCCTTTCCTTTGAGATCAGCACTGGGCATTAAAATCCTCCTAATCATAACCCAACTCTAGTGTCTTGGGGTCTCCAACCTCTTCCATTTCTACCTTTACTGGTGTAGGAAGGTTAATATCATTCTTGCTATCCCTTTCTGCCAACTCATAGAGTGGTCTAGGGAGTCCTATGCTATGCTCTAAGGAGTCTACTCCATCGCTTAATGTTGGTGTTTTAGTAATTCTATCTTCATTTGCTATTGTTTCCTTAGAATCGAAGGTAGGTCCTAATAGAACCTTCCTTTCTGATAAGAGTTTTCCACATATGTAGATATCATCCAATGCTTTATAGATCTGCAATATTCTGCTTTGGAACCCAATTGCATCAGGCCCTAGCATCAGAGGTATCTCCTGCTCATAGGCATATATTACTTTGACTAATGGCATCACGGTCTTTTCCTTCAAAAACTTATTGCTTTTGAGGATAAAAAATGACTGTGCCATCCTAACATCACTTTTGCTCCCTAATCTTTCCTCTAGCTCCCATGGACTATCTCTCATGATTACTCCATGGAAATTTTCCCATAGTGACCCAAACTCCAGCATGGTGTCACTTTCAAGGCAAAGGGTAAAGTAATTGATCACATTTCTAGCCAAAGATCCCACCAAACCATTTAGAATGGACAAGGTATCTTTAGGGCTACGGGGATTCCTTGGTTTCATAATCATGCTCATGGCGGAAACTTCAATCCACCTAATTTAGCATCCACCGCTTTAAGGTGGCTATCAACTATATAATAAAGCTAGCAAGTCCCTTATAAGACCAAGATTCGGAAACCACCAGTTATAGGAAAATCCCAGCAGACGCACCACTGATGGGACCTAAAATGGGCTGGCACTAGCTATGGCACTAGCCGGACCTCATGCATACGACAGACAACCCCACCACACGGCCTCGCGGGCAAGGAGCGTCTAAAACTCACTTTGCACTAAATGCTTATGACAATTTTGTGTTTGTATCCACTATGTAGTCCAACGTTCACCTTCCCTTCTCCTTAGAGGGAGATCCCATAACATATAGGCATAATGCCTCATAATATACACATAGGGAACCACCTCTTGGCTGATTGCCGCGGCTCCACTGTGACTCTCTTGCACCTCGAGGATTGGCCCCAAGATGTGTCGCTAACACATATAACATTCGCACAAACTCCACTCTTTCATAATTCAATGTTCCAGGAGATCTTGATTTGCCTCACAAAATTGTCCCCAACGGAAGCACCCATCTAACCAACAACTTAGGTTTCCTGTCCTCTTAGCATTGGTCAAAGTTTATCAAACAAGTGCAATGCATTCCAAGAGATACCACTTGGCACACCTGATGTAAGGTGTATGACGATTGTGCACAACCATTTTATGATTAAAAAAATAGCCATGTGAGGTGCAGAAAACAGCCTTTTCATGAATTTTAACTAAGCATTACGTGTTGTGCTGCTTTAGGGACTAGCACCAAAACTTTCGTGCTACTAGTCGCCTAGATTTAATTATGGAACGATCCCTAAATGCTATGCACAAAAAGAGAAATTAGAATTTGTATCTTTTCATCAAGTAGATCATCGCACAAACTTCATCCCCCCTCACCATTTAGGTGTTGTTGCGGTGCATATGTGTAAATGATTGTTTTGCGTCATTTTTGTATGTAAAAAATAATAAATGCATACTATAACACAAAGGATGAGGTTAAAGTGAGGCTTCACCTCATGCTTTAACCTTACCAAACATTCACGCACATAAATCTTTTTTTTTTACTTTTTTGAGCTGAAAACTCTAATTTTCTCTATTTTTTACTATTTTTTCTTGTTTATTATTCATAGAAAATAAGTATTTTTTATTTATTTGTGTTGGCTTACTATTTTGACTGAAAATTAACATTTTCTCTGATTTTATCCCATTTCCACTCATTTTCTCCAACTCAAAATCGAAAAAACCACTAATTTACATTGAAAAATAATATTTTGTGGGTTTTAAAGAATTAATAACGGCTCTACATCATTACGGGTTCTGTATTTCTATAGTTATAGCCCTCAAACACTATGCGAACAAGGTTCAAACAAAAATTCATCGCATATGAACAACATTTGGACCATGAAACAACAAAAATAATCAAATTTCTTTGTAAAATTGAAGCATACTGTGTGTCTTGTGTGTTGTGGGTTTTTTAATAATTATTCTGGGTAGTCCACAGACCGACCAGCAACCATTCCTCAATGCTGAACCTCTTTATTTAGCCTCCTCTTCATCTTGGATCAATCCAATCATAATCGGACAAGCATCCTTCAACCCCTCTTCTTCTTGATTTCTTGCACATGAATTGCCTCTATGTAGGAGAGAGAGGGAGGAGAGAGAAAGACTGGTTTTTTATCTCTTTACTCTATGCATTATTCCTTGATTCGTTTGTGGCGATGGAGGGCGAAGGATAGAAGCATCTCAAGGCTATGAGGATTTCTCATGCCTCCATCGATCAGAAAATCATGATAATTGGGAAAAAAATGGGGTGCAAAAAACTAACGCCCCCCGCCCCCCCAACATTTCATTTCGTGAGTTTTTTTATTGCTAAGCTCTTTGTTAAGATATTTTAAGCTCTTAATCAAATTATCTAGTTCATGCCCTTTGCATTCACACTTCTGGGAAGTGGTTTTTTCGCTTTTGGAGAGGCAAACAACATCGAATTCAAGATTTGTCTGGACGGGTGGTTCTATGGTATCAAAATCTACAAAGCTAGGCTGCATCATGCTCTTCTCGGCTTCCAGATCTAGTAGACGCTTCACAACCCCGTACCTTGCGGGGATTAAATGGGAAATCAAACGACCTCAGAATGGAGATCCGAGACTTGCGTTGGATTCCTGACGTCTTTTTGCATCTAGAAAAACTTCAGCTCGATCATCCGCTATCATTTAATTCTCCATGAAGATTAGCACTAGCACTTTAGGAGCTTGCCACTTAAAATTGTACTGATTGCCACTGCCACCTATGACAAAGTCTATTTTTCCCTGATATTCGTAATTTTTGGCTATTTTTAAACACTTCTCGGTATAAAAAATCATCCATCACTAATACATGAAATAAAAACATGATCGCATAATGAAAGCGACTGATACAATCATGGCAAGTTATTACTACTACATAGAAAATGTTTACATAGATCACGTGATTTAAAAAAAGGGTGTGAGCTCCAGGGATCCAAGGGCGAGCTATAGATCATCGCCATCTGAAAGCTCGTCTCACTACAAAGGAGCATCAAACGGACTCTACAAAAAAAGAAACAACTACACATTAGTCCACCATACAATAATGCATTCTAATTAAACATGGTAACTACGGACAAGAAAGATGAGTGACTTACAGGGCCGCCACATCTATACAATCAGTCGATCAATGCAGTGAGACCGTGCCTCTCTGTATATCGAGTCTCAAGGCCAGTCAGATCGCGATTTATAATGGAGTGCTGCAAAGGAAACAAAATACTAACTGTTAGAAACATGATTGTCAATACAAAGGATATTGCAAAAAAATAAGCAAGCAAAATAAAAGAAAAACTTACAACAAAGTCCTCCAGATATGTCTTGTGGTCACCACTCCTAAGATGATGGACCACTCCAGTCTCTAGTCATGCCCTCGCTGCCTCACGCTACTGTCTCCAACGTCTTAGAGAATCTGTAGCCTCCTCTCTCAGTCGGTGCCAGTCGTCCGCCTCTAGCCACTCGAGCTTTGCAACCCTACTCTTCAGTGCCTTGCGTGCATCCGATTGTCTGTGTGATATATATGCACACATGCACTCCATTATCCAACCTGTAAAAAACCTATCTACTGCAGCTGGTACCGAAAACTCCTCATGCAAGGATACTACTATGTAGTCCTTGCTCCCCTTCGGTATATTTTTCCAATGACCCTCCTCCCCTCATCATTTATGATGATGGCTCCTGACCTATCATCTACAAGGTAGAGGGGTATGCCTAAGATGGGTCCTCTCCCACCCGACCACACTCTTGGGCATATCCAGGAGACCCATGTACATCTCGTGTCCAATCGGGCTAGTATCTATCGGAGTAGCACCCATAGGGATGCCACCTGCAGACGGCGTCGGAGTGACTGGAGTAGACATCTCCACAAGTGTGACAAATCCCGGAGGTGACGCAACTCCAGCAAAATGACGAGACGGAGACACCTCGTCTGTGCATCCATAGCAACCACTTGAGCCACACTCTTTGGAACCGCCACCAGAGTGAGAAGTAGCACATATATCCTGAGCTGACCGCGGGCTCACTGCATCTGTATCTCTGCAGCACCCCTTGACCCTGAAGCACTCCCTCTGTCTAGCGCAAGTCTAGAGCATCGACCTCGTCTTCTCGAAACTAAAGCATCTGATCGCATCGAAGTAGATCTAATAGAGCAACTCGACGATGTTCGAAGAAAACTCCTAGTCTGCCATGTCTCTAAATCTTGCCATCTGATCTGGAGACATGTGCATGAAGATATCCTACAACTCCTCATCGCTCATCACTCGACTCATCCTGATGATCTAAGTATCCACAAATGTCACCTACACAGACAAAAAATGATGTTAGCATAATTAATTTAAATCATACAAAGCATAGTAATATAAATCTTTAAAAAATGATATTACTTAAAATGTATATCTTATGTACCCTTACAAGTGATTAGTCAACGAATTGAATAAGTGGATGCTCTAAGTATGAAATATCCTATGGTCCCATGTCAATCTCTTGACACAACTCGACATAAACTAGAAGGTCGATAGACATGTCACCACAAAAGGATGAGTCCACCTCGTTCTCAAAGAATTCTTGGACTCCTGTATTTCCATCATTGTTACCCGATGCTAGCTCCTCTACATGCTCCAAGATTTTGGTGGCCTCCATCCCTTGCAATATCGACCCCTCTATTTGCATACTGTCCTCATCTATGTTCGAAACATCACTTTGATCATATACTCTCGCACTTTGGGAGCTGAAGATATAACATACCACCATCGAGGTTGTCGGGGGGTTTGGATAGAAGATTACATGTTCACAAATACGTACAAGAGAGATTTAACTATTGTGACATGTACCATGTCGTAATATAATTAACAAACAAATGAGTTCATGTACCTGTTCACAATGGACCGGCAACACAAAGGTGTCGCCCAAATCCGTTTATTTTTTTTCGGAATCTATTTCGAGAAATCCAGATGGACCTCGTCAAACTATTGCTCCATCTCCTTCAAGTACCACTTTGAACCACTACACATCGAATAGTATCATGGAGAAGCTACAGTAATCCACCGTAACAATACTTTGCAAGTTCCCAAAATACTTCATCTTATCTATAACCGTATTTGGATCCGTTGCTCATTGTCGGCTCTCTTGCTCGAAACCTTGTCATGATACCACAGTCTGTTGTGGAGTAGATTTTATCAATACGCTCCACGTAAAAATGTCATCCGTACGACCACGCTGAACCTGAGTTCATGACCCTCTGGTAAGAAAGCAGTGTGTCCTTGATATACCATCTTCTTCATGGTTTGTGACCTTCGGGAGTCTAACTGTGGCCCACACAATGGATATGCATGATAACCTGAGGTAACCAGACCTATCCCAACACCTCTATCCAGTGAATACAAACTTGAACGAGTTATGATAGATATTATCAACGAGAACGGAATCCTATTTACCTGAGCAGTCTTCGAATCTCGAAAAGTCATGCATGCTCCACATGAGAATGGCTTGAATATTGACAGACCGTCGACCATCGTGCTTACTCATATCTTGCACCCTAGGTAAAAGGCTTCAACTTTAGGAAAATTACATCCTTTGTACCTTGAGTCTCTAATGCTAAGAGTAAACCTATCCATACCAAGTGCAAGAGTGCAGAAATTATACCATCAACTACTAATGCAATGTCTAATTATGTTGCAAAGTGTTTTCATTGAAAGTAATATCTAAGAATGATTAATCTAGTTAATGATTATGTTAAGGAAACCCAATAACAATTGGAAAAACAAGACAAGGAGATGTTTAATAGTATTCATGGGCTATTGAATATATGATTGTCTTCAAACTTTGTAAGTGTGTAGTCCCTAAGGAACCAACAAAGAAGAGCCCAAAAGATCCCATTGAAGATACCACCCCATACACCTAAGAAGGTCATGCACAATAAGTATGAAAAGTTAAACTAGCATGGTTGTACTGTTGGCTTTAGCAGCCAATGTAACAACCTCGCAACTAGGATTGTAGAAAAAGATGAAAATTCAGGTCAATCATTTTTATAAAAATCTAGGATGATCTTGAGAAATAAATCTAGCTTTTGCCATTTGACTTGTAAGAGATAGTTTAGCCCTCCTCCCACAAAATCTTAATCTCATCGACTAATGGAAGAAGATACACGTCCATATTTTTGACTTTGTAGCGGACGGAGACAAGTAAGCTAAGGATGAGATATTCTTTTTTTATAGAAAGCCATGGAGGGATATTATAGTTGACAAGGACTATAGGCCACACACTGTAAGAAGTTGAGCACAGACCGAATGGGTTCACGCCATCCATTGCAAGACCGAGCCAAAGATTCTTTGGCTCTCAAGCAAAGCTTGGGAAGGTAGAGTCAATGTGGCTCCATGCGCATGAATCTGCTGATATTCATTGAACTCCATCTATGGACCTATTCTACGCATGCCACGTTGTCAAGCTCGCCATGCGAGACGTACAAAACATGTGGTTTATGCAGGGGACGAGCGAAAAGTGTTTAAGAACTTTTTGAGGGATGGTTTTCCCTTGCAAGTCCTGTCAATACCTGTGAGAACCACACTTTGAACATGTCTCCATAGTCTCATATTCTCCTCGAAACAGTATGCAATTGTTGATATGTGCATGGATGCTGTTGTAGTCCATGCCAAGCTTTCGTAAAACATGTCGTACATCATTACGAGACTCAGACATGGTATTTGTAAGTGGTAATATATGATACTTCAATAATCTTTAAAAAATCATAAAATACCTTTAAAAAATAAAAATATTTTTAATAATAGTATCGAAAAAAAATCAACGAAGCATATGTACAAGGTACCCGATCAACTCGGTCACACTCACATCGTTCCACCCATATTTTGCTTGCACACTTAGGAGTGCAAGCAGTGTCTGCAGGCAAGATACTCGGCACCCATCATATAATGGTATGGATGCTTCCTCTCTAAGTGGATCAAAAGTCTCGACATCCATGGGAATCAATGCATCGATCATTGCCTCCATCTCAGGCTCCAAGATTGTAGGTAAGTATTCGAAAGCTGTCTGTCTCCTCTGGTATTGACGTTATGGATTGGGTAGTATCTTCCAAGTGGTGGATTGGCTCACGCACTCCATCCATCGCATGCCCACAAACTCTTCTAATTGGCCGCAAAGTGTGCCCTCCTCCTTGGATGAGACATCACCTTCCTGGATAGAAAATTTTCCATCCACACCCAATCTTTTTGTATATGGTATTCAATTAGCATGCTTTAACAATGAATGATTGATATTAACTTTTCTTACCGTTTGCTGAAAAGCCAAGATCGCCTGATCAATGATCTCAGACTGAAACTCCCCGAAGCATAGTGTTCTATAAACAATCAACGTTTTCATCTAATTGCCAGCTTACATAGAGAGTAAGGACATGGGACACACTGATTAAGATATGCCTAGCGATGTTGAACATCAAGACCTTCATTGTTTTTCATTTTGTCTACGTTACGACAAACAATTTGTTTTTGTTATCATTTTTTTTTTAATTTCTTAAATTTTTTGAGAATGGATTTCTTCTCTTGTAACTCAGTAAAAATTAACGTATATAAAGTCTCCATCCACCCACCCACAAATTAACGTATGTCAAAGTGTTTTCCGTCTCGTGGTGTTGCACCGAACCTCACCAGACCTCGCCACCACTCTCTCTTTGTTTTTTATCCATTCATTATCTCCTCTCCTTCCATCTCTCTCTCTTTTTCTCTTTCTTTATTATGTTGTATATTTATTTCCTCTCTCTCGTTCCTTCTTCCTTTTTCTCTTCCTCCCCCTCTCTCATTTTCTTAAACAAAACATATATCTCTCTGCTGCTGCTGCTGCTGCTGCTACTACTACTACTATAAACAAGAAAAGAAAAAAAAACTACTATTACTACCACTACTACAACAATAATAACAAATAAGAAAACTAGACAACAATAAACAAGAAAACAAAACAAACTGTTACTACAACAACAACAAGAACAACAACAAAAAACAAGAAAACCACTACTACTACTACAACCACGACTACGACTATGACTATGACTACGACCATGACCAGGACCACGACTACGACTACGATCACGACTACGACCACGACCACGACCACTACGACCACGACCATGACCACAACCACGACTATCACTACCACTACCACTACCACTACCACTATAATAAACAAGAAAAGAAGAAAAAACTACTACTACTACCACTACTACAACAACATCACCAAATAAGAAAACTAGATAATAATAAATAAGAAAACAAAAAAAACTATTACTACAACAACAAACAAGAAAACCACCACTACTACTACAACCACGACTACGATGACTAGGACTACAACCACGACACGACTACGACTACGACCATGACCATAACCATGACTATGTCTATAACTACCACTACCACTACCACTATAATAAACAAGAAAAGAAGAAAAAAAACTAAAAAAAAACTACTATTACTACCACTACTACAACAATAACAACAAATAAGAAAACTAGACAACAATAAACAATAAAACAAAACAAACTGTTACTACAGCAACAACAACAATAACAAACAAGAAAACCACTACTACTACTACATTCACGACTACGACTATGACTATGACCACGACCATGACCACGACCACAACTACGACCACGACCATGACTATGACCACGACCACGACCTCTATGACCACGACCACGACCACGACCACAATCACAACCACAACCACAACTACCACTACCACTACCACTACCACTATAATAAACAAGAAAAGAAGAAAAAACTACTACTACCACTACTACAACAACATCACCAAATAAGAAAACTAGACAATAATAAACAAGAAAACAAAAAAAAACTATTACTACAACAACAACAAACAAGAAAACCACCACTACTACTACAACCACGACTACAACGACTACGACCATGACTACGACCACGACCACGACCATGTCTACGACTACCACTACTACTACCACTACCACTATAATAAGTAAGAAAAGAAGAAAAAACTACTACTACTACTACTACTACAATAATAATAAACAAGAAAAGAAGAAAAAACTACTACTACTACTAGAGAAAACAAGAAAACTAAACAACAATAAACATGAAAAGAAAAAAAAACTACTACTACTACAATAAACAAGAAAACAACAACCTCTCTCTCCCTCTCATTTCCTCTCCCTCCCTCACCCTCTCTCTCTCTTTCTCTCCTTCCCTATTATGTTTAATTTTTTTCTCTCTTCCTCTCCCTCTCTCATTTCCTCTTCCTCCCTCACCCTCTCCCTTTCCTCTCCCTCCCTCACCCTCTCCCTCTCTTTCTCTCCTTCCCTATTATTTTAAATGTTTTGTCTCTCTCCTCTCTCTCTCTCATTTCCTCTCCCTCTCTCACCCTCTCCCTCTCTTCCACTCTCTCCCTCTCTTTCTCTTTTTCCCTATTATGTTTAATGTTTTTTCTCTCTTCCTCTCCCTCTCTCTTTCCCTATTATATTTAATGTTTCCCTCCCTTTCCTCTCCCTCCCTCTTCATCTTCCTCTCCCTCTCTGATTTCCTCTCCCTCCCTCACCCTCTCCCTCTCTTTCTCTCTTTCCCTATTATGTTTAATGTTTTTTCTCTCTTTCTCTCCCTCTCTCTTTCCCTATTATGTTTAATGTTTCCCTCTCCTCCCTCTCCCTCTCCCTCTCTTTCTCTCTTTCCCTAAACCGGTTTAATGTTTTTTCTCTCTCCTTTCCCTCTTCCTCTCCCTCTCTCATTTCCTCTTCCTCCCTCTCCCTTTCCCTCTCTTTCTCTCTTTCCCTATTATATTTAATGTTTTTTCCCTCTCTCTCTCTTTCCTCTCCCTCCCTCTCCCTCTTCCTCTTCCTCTCCCTCTCTCATTTCCTCTCCCTCCCTCACCCTCTCCCTCTCTTTCTCTCTTTCCCTATTATATTTACTGTTTTTTCTCTCTTCCTCTCCCTCTCTTTTTCCCTATTATATTTAATGTTTCCCTCTCTTTCCTCTCCCTCCCTCACCCTCACCCTCTCTTTCCCTCTTTTCTTATTATGCTTAATGTTTTTCTATTATCTCCTCTCTCTCTCTCATTTCCTTTTCTCTCTTCCTCTCCCTCTCTCATTTCCTATTCATTCCTCACCCTCTCCCTCTCTTTCTCTTATTATGTTTAATGTTTTTTCTCTCTCCTCTCCCTCTCGCATTTCATTTTCTCTCTTCCTCTCCCTCTCTCATTTCCTCTCCCTCCCTCTCCCTCTCTTTCTCTCTTTCCCTATTATGTTTAATGTTTTTTCCCTCTTTCTCTCATTCTTTCTTTTCTTTTCTCTCTTCCTCTCCCTCTCTCATTTCCTCTCCCTCCCTCATCCTCTCCCTCTCCTTCTCTCTTTCTCTATTATGTTTAATGTTTTTTCTCTCTTCGTTTCCCTCTCTCATTTCCTTTTCTCTCTTCCTCTCCCTCCCTCATTTCCTCTTCCTCCCTCTCCCTCTCCCTCTCCCTCTCTTTCTCCCTTTCCCTATTATGTTTAATGTTTTTCCCTATTATCTTTAATGTTTTTTCTCTCTTCCTCTCCCTCTCTCATTTCCTCTCCCTCCCTCTCCCTCTCCCTCTCCCTCTCTTTCCCTATTATGTTTAATGTTTCCCTCTCTTTCTCTCCCTCTCTTTCCTTTCCCTCCCTCTTTCTATTCCTCCCTTTCTTTTCCTCTCTCTCCCTCTCCCTCTCTTTCTCTCTCATTTCCTCTCCCTCTCTCAATACACATGAATTTTAACAAAAACAAGTAAAAGAGAACGAGAAAACACAAAAACAAAGCAAGAAGGAACAATGCACTCTCACCGTAAAAGCTCGAAGAAGGGTTTGATGGCTCCTCTTCACGACTGCGGCTCCTCTTCGCCCTTCGTACACTTCCTCCTCTTCTTCGTGAACGGTGGCGGTGGTGGTGGCGGTGAGAAGCTTTTCTTCTGTCTCTTTCTCTCCCTCTCTCTCTCTCAAATGCAAGATGTTCGCTCTCTCTTTTGTATATGCGTGCAAAATAACGTGCTCGGGTTTTGGCCCGCGTTTTTTTCGTCTGAGTACCGTCGCTATTTGCGTCGCTATTAGCAAATGCGACGCAAATAGCGACGCCGCATTTTTGCGTCGCAAAGTGACGTCGCTATACCTCTATATCCTTGTAGTGTGGCCTTTCATTTATTCATATGTCACTAAAAGAATAAAGACTAAAGTGACAGTGATAGACGCCCATCGCCTGCAGTGTGTAGGTGCATGTACTATTACTGTAGTAATACACGGACGGCTAGGTGAAGGCGCCTTTACCCCCAACAATTATGTAGAACATCGCAAAAATGATTGCAAGTTGATTGAAAAAGGAAACCTTCCTATGAAGAATTGTTTGCTCTTGATGTAAGTGCATAAAATGGATGCTACTATGTTTGCACAAGGTTCATGTGTTGTGGTTGATATTGAATTTGGCATAAGAAAATTGGTCATGTGAATGTGCAATGCCTAAAAGATATGTAATCATGGATGGCTTGCCCAAGTTTAAGATTTATTGGATGCATAAAAAATGTGAAGTATGTCAATTTAAAAAGCAAGCAAGATATGCATTTTCACATGAAAAGCATGTATATAAGAAGCTACTTGAATTGATACATTTTAGTGTGTGGGATCTTACAAAGATTGCAACTTGGAGTGGTTGCAAGTATTATGTTTCCTTCAATGATGATCATACTCACAAAGTATGGGTTTACTTTATGTGTAAGAAAAGTGAGGTGTTCACTAATTTTAAAAGCTTTAAGGCATTGGTTGGGAAGGAAATAGGATTGCATATTAAATACCCAAGATCAGATGGAGAGGAATAATATCTCTCCAATGAGTTTTTTGATTTTTTGTCAAAAAATGGTATACAGAGGCAATATATATGTAGATGTGCTCCATAGCAAAATGGATTTTTTGAACGAAAAAAATAGGCACATTAAAAAGGTGGTTCATGCATTGGGCTAAAGTAGTTGCTACTACTATATACATTATGAATAAAACACCCACTGGTACTATACATGGTATGACACCTGAAGAGAAATTTATAGGTAAAAATCTAAATTTGTCCCATTCAAAAGTATTTGAATGTATTCCTTATGTGCATATTCCTTATAAGTTGTGCAATAAATTGGATCCCAAAGTAGAAAATGTGTATTTGTGGGATATTATCTTGAGCAGAAGAGATATAGATGATATAGCCTTATTATGTGTAAGCTAAGAGTTATTAGGAATGTTATTTTTTATGAAATGAGTAGCTAGTATAGTAATGTGAAAAATGAACTTGGGACTAATGAGCATGAGAGCATGGAGATATGTCAATAGTGATAGACATTGAGTGGACCACAAGAGTCTCTTAGTCATGGTTCTATTGATAAACCTTGGAGTGGTAGATTAGGTTACTCCACCAAGTACATTACATGTGTCAAGAAAAGATAAAGAGAAAGTTGGGGACTCACCTACTATGATGAATGAATCATCAAGTTTCTCTCGTGTTGATGTTAATTTAGGTGGGTCAAAGTAGATTTTGAATAAGGAGTTTGGGATTCTATCTATGAAAACACCTATTGTGTGGAAGGCACAAAAGGACACTAACGCACCTAGTAGTGATCTAGGCCCATACAGGTCAAGTAGGATAAGAAAGCCAATGCAACAATTGACATATGATAGTTATGTAGGTCATCACTATGCATATACATAGCTAAGGTTGTGCAAGATGTGGAATCCACTTGTTTTGAGGATATAGTGGGTAATGAGTATCGGGATCATGCTATGGATGAAGAAATGGCTACGCTTAAGAATAATGACACATGAGAGTTGGTACCTTTATCTAAAAAAGCAAGAAAGCTATTGTTTGTAAAATGGGTTTACAAGGTCAATATGGATCTAGTAAGCACTTTAAGGCACAACTTGTTACGAAAGGGTATGCACAAACTCATGGTATTGATTATGAGAAGATTTTTGGTGGTCCAATGGCTAAAATGGCTAGTATAAGGACTGTCATAGTAGAGGCTACATCAAAAGATTGGATCATACATCGAAGGGATGTTAACAATGCCTTCTTGTAAGGGGACTTGCAAGAGGAAGTTTATGTGGAGTAGCCACCTTGTATTATGTGGATGAGAGTCATCTACATTATGTATTAAAGCTTCGTAAGGCCTTATATAGACTAAATAAAGTGCCCAGGTCATGGCATGATAGGGTTGTGCAATACCTTGTTAGCATTGGATTTCATAGAGCATAGGCTAATCACTCACTCTATGTATGTGAGAGTAATGCATGTGTTGTGATCATTACTATATATGTGGATGATTTTATCATTGTGGATGGTAGTGAGACAAAGATTGACTATGTGAAGGGTCTCCTCAAGATTGAATTTAAGATGATGGATTTGAGAGAGTTGCCCTATTTTCTCGATAGAGATAATCAAGACTCCAAAGGGTATATGGTTGTCACAGAGATGGTATGTGTTGGACATGGTGAGCATGGTATGGTTGATTGCAAGCCTATTTTTGTACATTTCGATGTTAATGCTAAGCATAATGCTCATGAGGATGACTTGATTGGCAATGTCACTATGTATCCAAAGATCATGGGTAGCCTTATATATATATGACAATTACTTGGCGAGACCTAAACTACACAGTTGGTTTGGAGAGTTAGTTTATACACCTTCCATGAAAGCCACATTGAGGTGTAGTGTGATGCACATTGTGCTATATTAAATCCACATTGAATTATGCCTTATTTTATGGTTCGGGTGTACCATTGGACTTGCATGAGTACAGAAATGCAGATTGGGCTAGTGGTATTTCAGACATGAGATCTACTAGTGGTTTTATGTTTTCCTTTGGTAGTGCTACTGTTAGTTGGAGCACCAAGAAATAGCTGACAGCTGCCTTGTTTAGTACACATGCAGAGTACAGAGGCGCAACAATTATAGCATGTGAGGTAACTTGGTTATGTAAGGTACTTGGTGATTTGGGGATGTAGCTGGATAAGAAGGTTATCATCTACTATGATAACCTTAGTAGCATTTAATTGGCTAGGAACCGAGTGTATCATGCGCACACCAAACACATTGAGGTCCATTACTATTTCATTTAGGAGTGGATTTTGGCAAGTGATATTGACTTGGTTTACGTCAGTATAGAGGATCAAGTTGCTGACATTTTCACCAATGCCTTGGAAGTTGAGAAACTTCAACACTTCAAGGCTATGGTTGGAGTTCACGAGCTCATACTGAGTTTGAGGTGGAGTGTTGAGATATCGAGCTCTGAATGAGGTAGCATCCACTACACGTCTTGGTGATGTGGCAGGGTGTTATTCATTGGCATGTTAGGTGACCGACATAATGATATGCTAGTGACTCTAGAACTAGACTATACCCACATAGTCCATCCTTGGTTATGGCACATTCATTGTGCTACCTCTTCTTTCCTTAATGGATTCACACTTAGTGACCACATATGCATACATCGTGATACTTTCATATTAGTCTTTCATCATGTTGTAGACTTAGCTTTTTTGTATGGAAGAAGAAGAAATAAGAAGAAGAAGATTTCAGCCCTATCTCTCTATGTGCTCAAATTTCCTTTTATTTTGTGTGTCTGCTCTTGGTTTCTTCACCTCTCTCTCCTCTTGTATATTTTCACATTGTATTAATGCTAGATTTGCATAGAACTAACCTTAATTTCTTATTGAACTCATCTACCATTGTAAATATGGCATCATTAAGGAACCGCTTGCTCTATCCATTGAAATATCCTCCCAAGGTAGATCTGGAATAGGAAATAGTTGTAGTCTCTTCACTAGCCTTTAGATTGTCCAATCCTAAGGTTTGATACATGCCTAGTATCCCCTAATATACAAGTGAATGTCTTACTTCATTTGTGGGCAAAATAAATGTTGTGATAGCTTCTCAAGAGTGGGACCTTCACCATGATGCTTTGTAGTAGGTGTATGGTGCA
This sequence comes from Lygodium microphyllum, assembly GCF_053477565.2. Taxonomy (NCBI): domain Eukaryota; kingdom Viridiplantae; phylum Streptophyta; class Polypodiopsida; order Schizaeales; family Lygodiaceae; genus Lygodium; species Lygodium microphyllum. The sequence goes on along the minus strand of NC_141140.1, from coordinate 158,011,793 downwards.
CCTAATATAGAACTATACTCTTTTAACATCCTATAGTAGCAATACAAAGTCTGTCACAAAGATACATCCACCCATACTTTATCACATAATTTGGACAAATATCTTTCTTTGTTTTTCCATCTTTGGAACCAAAACTAGAGTAGTCTCATAGAGCTCCTTCATTGAAGCGAAGAAATCAAAGTAATCACTATCATCATATGTGATCGTTGAATCAATGCATCCAATACTCCAATTTCCTTCCTAGGCACATACTCAATCTTGAAACTGAATTGAGACAAGAATTGCTACAAATGGATTTGTTAAGAATTCATAACTTGCTGTGACTAATTGAAAAGGTAACACAAAGCTTGTTGATCAAATTTGATATGAAAATCCTCCCTTTTCAATAATGACTTGAATTTTCAAAGGCACATACAATTTTCAAGAGTTCTTCACATAAGTGAATTAATTTGACTTAGCTACATTGATTTTCCAACTTTCATAAGCCATTGGATGGCTATGCTACTATAATCCCACTCTTAGACCATGTTTGCTAGCATCACAAATCACCACAAAAGGCTCATTGAGATCGAACGATGTTAATGAAGAGTAGATAGCCTTGAACTCTTTGAAAGATTGGTCCATCTCCTATGTCCACATCCACTAGAACTACTACCTTGGGGCGTTTGTAAGAGGCAATGTCACCTATACATAATGCTCTAGGAACCTATGATATACCACTACCAATCCTAGAAACATATGCATATTTAGAAAAGGGCACTCCATGATTAATTTGACCTTCCCAGGATTGATAGAAATCACTTCTATTGAAAGGAAGTGCCCTAATTAGGAGACTGACATCGTGTAGGATTCATACATCTGGTTCAAGAAAAGTTGATTCTCCTACAACAACTATGGAACCTTTGCACAAGTGATAATAATGCTCCTCTTGAGACTTACTCTAGCCCAAGATATCACTAAGGAAAATAGAAACACACTTCCCAAGAAGAGGCTACAACATTCAAGCCATTAGTGTAGAAACATAAGTGCAATAGATGGCTAAAAAGGAAATATGAAAAATTCGAACAATGCAAATGGAACTCAAAATGTCATCTTTGGAATATCTTCCAAGAGCAATCCAAATCTGGTGATAATGGGACTTTAAATCCAGCTTGGTATAGTTGAAAATCACTAAACTTAGTAACTGATTCAATAACTCATTGTAGCAAGGTAGCAAGGGAAACTTGTTTTTATATTAAACTTATTGACTTTCCTATAATCCATATACAAGCATGAGCTCACATCCTTATTTTTTACCAACAAGACCATAGCACCAGAGGGCTAGAGCTTCCCCAAATCAATCCTTGCTTCAAAAGTTTTTCAATCTATGCCTCGAGCTCCTCCAACTCCTAGCTCATCTGGTGGAGTGCCCTAGAGGGAGGTTTCACTTTTGGAACTCTTGATCTTGAAATCCTTCGATCATGATGGAGGAAAATCTTGAGATAACTCATCCAACAAACTCTTGTAATTGTACAAAGCCTTTCCTATCCACGTCTCCTTATTGACAAGACAAAGAAGATTCCTTGTCAAGCTCCAATACAGAGATTATGAGAGCATCATTGCCCTTGTAAATTACCACTTTTCCTTGAGATGAGAAATAATTGTGATTCACTAAGCTCGAGTTATTGAGGGTGAATAGAAGAACTCTACCACATGCTAAGTCTCACCTCGAATGACAACAAAGTGTAAGTGATGATCCACCAAGTCCATGTGGCCATAAAGTCATCGTTGCCCTAAAATCACATTCATATTGAGAAGATCAGACACCTCCAAAATATCTTGAACCTCAAAATCTTCTATCTATATAGCCACATCTTCCATTTGTGGTATTTCTAAGCTTTGATCTTCATCCAAGGCCAAAAAGATTGATCGATGGGTTTTGCCACGCTAGTGAGTACCATGTGGAGGTATTATTTCTAAACAAACATGTCTTGGATTAGACTCTCAAATTGACCACCATCCACCAAGAAAACTGCTAGATGTCCCATGACCTTCATTTGCAAGAGCACAAGATTATGACACCCCAAGGAAGAAGAGTCCATGTCCCTCAAGGGTGCTATCTAAGAACACACACACACACACACACACATATACATATACATATATTTTACACACACACACACACACACAGATATATATATAAGCTATGAGACAAAACTATGTACAATGGTAATAGCCACTAGATACAAAAAATGAGAGAGAGAGAGAGAGAGAGAGAGAGAGAGAGAGAGAGAGAGAGAGAGAGAGAGAGAGAGAGCTTAAGTTCTTGCAAGAAGACACAAGCAATACACATAGAAAATGCACACAAGATAGAATGTCAAAAATCATTTTCTTGTCCTTTTACAATAACAATCTATTAAAAAACTAGAAAAATACAACACACACAATAATGTACAGGTGAATAAGCTAACTGGTGAGCTGACTAGATAAATATGCCATAACTTGGTAGGTGAACTATTCGATGTCCATTTGTAAAGTATCACTAGAAGCACACATTGATGCAAGTGCCAACCACAATAGTGATATAATGTGATAATGATGATCTAGGTACATGAGTGTCAACTCCTGTTCAACGTGACATGTAGTGTCTAATTAGGAAGTCTAACCATGGTTATGTGTTTTATTTTGGGAGTGGATTGTGACTTCAAGTTACACAAAACATCCCACTATTTCATTATCTAGTACAAAGATACAGTATATGAGTACAACTATGGTAACATGTGAGGTAGTTTCTAGGTATGAAAGCTATGTGATGTTTTTAGAATACACATAGACAGGGGAGTTACCATTTACTATGACAACATAAGTACCATATAGCTTGCAAGGAACCAATGTTTCATACATGTATGAAACATGCATTGAGGTTCATTATCACTTCATTAGATAGCGGTCTCGATAGGTGACATTGATCTCACATATGAGTATAGCAAGTTGTCAATACTTTCACCAAGGCTCTTGAAGCAAAAAATCAAACAAATACACCATCAAATTAGCCTCATAGAAGATCCCATAATCTCGTATGGCCCTTGTGAGATTGTGCAATGAAAGAGAGAACCAAACATGAAGAGAGAAAGGAAGAGAGAGACCGAAATGGACATAAAGAAGAGAAGAAATAGAGTATACTAATCTCAAAATGAAAATTGAATACACAACAAACTGATCAATTCTTGCACATAGCCCAAAGGCATCAATGAGTATATCACATTAGGCTAATGATAGAGAAGTCAGAGGCTAAAACGAGCGTGGATGGTTATACACAAGAATGTGATTGGCAATAGTGGATTGGCTCTATAGCTAGTTAAAAAATGGGCTAACCAGCCCTTGAGAGAGCCTAGTCAACAACATTTAATATTGGTCAATTGGTCATAAATGTTGCCATCATCATGCTTCAATGTGAATGCAACCATGAACTAACTAAAAGTGAAATGCATTGAAACTCACTCATGGTCTACCAATGTGAACAATCTAAATGCACTGAAATGCTAGCATCATCAAAAACAAAAATGTATCCAAAAGATTCTAATACCCCCTCTCAAATCTTGGGGAGGGTCTAAGGACCCAACAATCTTATGTGATGGAGAATATAGAGCACATAAAAGCTTGAGACAAGAGAATTTACTATACCTCAACAATGCCCACATAGATATGCTCGAATGCCAAAAGCAAATGATGGGACTAATGGAGGCTAATGACAGGGCAAGATGGCCCACATACATGTGCTCATACACCACATCAGCAATGGGATTGGTGTACCCAAGTTACATGGCAAGTCGTGCCTTAAAATGAACGTAACAATAGGTTGTCTTCATGATTTTGGGCTGAAATTTTATTTTCCTAAAGGATGGTTTTGAAAAAATTAATATCATGCAATTTTAAATCTTAACAATTTTAATTATCTCAAGATTGACCTAATCTAAGTTGACAAGTGAAACAAAATTGTCAAACTAAAAGGCTGAGTATGTTGCACATTGATTAACACTGCACAAAGCAAGATTGATGGCAATAGCTAGAGATGTGCAGGACCATTGAGTCGAGCATACTAGTACAAATCAACAATCACATCTTTCGTTTCCTGTGGAGTCACTAGGAGCAACCAAAGCAAACCTACTAGCATACTAGTGTGTGTGAGATCTTTTGAACAGCTTTATCATGTAGTAAAGACCATTTTGAAGTAAATCAAGGTCTAGTGTGAAGAGATGTCTTGGATAGGATAATTGGTGACTCATGGCTTTGAAGCATTGGTACAAGCTCTCAAAGCTAATACTTGTAAGAATCTCTATCAATTTCCTAATTAAGATTTGACAACATCTTCTACCTTTCTTTGATCCTCTCATCGTCTATTGAGTTGTGCATTAGGGATGTGAATCTTATAAGATGATAAGATAGTGACAAGCCCAACTACATGGACTTTGATGTGGTTAGCTTTGAGCATTAGGGCAATGCTTGGGAGTGAGCTACAAGGGCATGGATTATTGGCTAGGGTAACAATGAGGCTCGTGCGGTGCATAGTTGTGAGATGCTTAGTGTCTCCTTCCACAGTTCAAACTAGCTTTGTGAGCTACAACTTAGATATAAGTTATATGGATTAGGAAAACATTCACCATGCTAAATAGGGGAGGATATAACCCTATTTGTGAACATCTTAAAGAGCAATGTGCTAATGTTCATGAAAGTTAATTTTTGCTTCTACTAATTTTGTTGAGTGATCTAAGTGCTTGTGCATGTTCACTCTTCTAAGCATGTTATACATAAAAAATAAGCAAGGAACATTGAAATCACTAGAGCTCATTGCTTTGGAGCACAAGGAGAGGGGAAAGGAGCTATAAGTAATCACAAAGGAACAAGTATCAGCATGAACTAGGTTTGTGAGAAAGTACTTGGATGTTGACGCACATGCCAAGAAGACGTGAACTCTCGTGAATTGGAGATAACACATCCCCATCTTTATAAGCTCCGGGGAGAATGATACCAGCTCTCCACCATACAAATTTGTAGAGCTTTGCAACTTTGCACAATACACATCCATAGAGAGCTAATTTTTCCCTAGTCATTTTGCTAGGTAATTTTGGTTCACTAAATTCAAGTACATCCCTCAGCCCTTTTCCCATATCTATACATTTCAATTATTCACTTGATAGCAATAACTATGCAAAATTCCAAAACCGATATCAAAGACCGGCTAACTATGCAAGGCTAGTTCCTTCTAAAGTTCCCTGCCTAAGAACTAATAAGAAAGTAAAACTAAAATCATGTGGAAGCACATTGAAAAGCTTCCAATTTTGGGCTACAACTTGTCTGCATTTCAGACAACAATACAAAAAGAAACATGACTGCAGGTTTAAAGAAAGTCGCACACTTAGAAAGACCATCGACAAGTGAAGCCAAGATTGAATGAAAGAATACACACTAACACCACAATACTACTTACGAACCATAAGCAGCAAGGAAAATGCAGTGTCTCAATGTTGGCTTACTAGTAGAAACTCCTTTTGGCTACATATCATGGATCTGCCAACGCAAGCTCGAGATCCATGAATTCAAGGACACTGGCATGCTCATTCAGTAGCTGTACAAATGTACCAGTGGCGGCTGTAGTTGACTTATTGCCCCAATAGGTAAAGCCTGCACTTGACATTAATGGCCCCTAACCACTGGAAGGGCTGGAAGCTGTGGGGGTGGAAGTAGAGGGGGTAGATGAAGAGCTGCTACTACTGCTGGAGGGTAAGAATTTCACTAAAATCGGTACAACCACAACCAAGATGATGATCAGGATGATGATGATGGCATAACAGGTCCATTTCCTTGTGCTTCTCTGCAACTGCTTCGCGCCCTCGAGTTTCTTGGTGCCTCTGTCGATGAAGGATGAGGCGTTCTGCACCGCGGCCTCGATATTGTTCAGCTGCTCACCTTGCGCCTCGACCAGGACCGCCATGTCCAGGAAGATCTGATGCAGCTCCATCAGATTCTTCTCAATCTCCTTCACGGTCTCGTGCCTCTCTTGGATCTCCTTGATCGTCTCAATGATTTGCCCCTTCCCTTGCTCCTGGATGGCCTTCTGCAAGAAGGTCTCGCTCTCACCGGTGTCGATCATGCGCTCAACGGTGGCATCGTCGGCCTCTTTGCCTGTGACTGTGAAATACCGTCTTGCGATGGTGTCCTTATACTGAGACATCATCTTCTCGCGGAGGGTCTGGAAATCGTCCATGATGTCCTTCGAGGTGCGACGGAGGCCGTTTGTGATGGACATCCTGGTGCGATCTGTGGATGATCCGGCCTCGCAACCAGGTATCTTACGGTTCGCCATGTTTGCCCTGTCGAGCTCCTCCAGGCTCGCCTTGATGCGCTTGGCCTGTCGCAGGACCTCCTCCACATCCTTGTCCATCCTGTCCCGCAGCGCCTTCATCGCCTGCGCCTTCGTTACCGTCTTGCTCTCTTCGTTCGCCATCTGCAGCTGCGTCAGAAGCCTCTTTACCTTCTCCATCTCGTCCTTTATCGCCTTCACCTTGTCGAAGAACTCCAGCAGGTTCGTCTCGTGGTCGAAGCTTACCATCTCCGTCTCGCCGCCCGCGAACGGATCCGCCCTGCCTGCTTCCAGGTCTTGGTTGTCTCGCCGGAGGTCGACGTAGCTCTTGGCCCCAAGGCTGGAGAAGGTCTTGGACAGGAGGTCGTTCATGGCGGCAGAAGACACTCAGAACGCAAGGAAAAGGAAGGATCAGATGAGATATGAGACGGAGAAGATGAAGAAGCAGAAACGGATTCAGTGGAGGAGAATCAAGAAGGAGACAGAAGCTAGAAGGACAATGGATAAGGTAGAGAATGGGAGCGCGAATGACGAATGACGAATGGCTATGGCGGAAGAACGAGGTGGATGCTGCGTTTGGCAATGGCGTGTTCTAGTATCGCTGCAAGCAAGGGTGAAGAGAGAGAGAGAGAGAGAGAGAGAGAGAGAGAGAGAGAGAGAGAGTCTTATAGCGTGTTGAGAGCAATCCAAAGAGACGAAATGAAAGTACACGCAGCGTGTGCGACCCCGTCCACCCAACTCTCTTGCTACACTCCCACGTTCGACTCGATACGGAGATTTTTAACGCTTGACCCTTAGAGGCTTTAGAGTATCTCATGGAACGCATGTTCTCCATGAGACCTAGAGTCGGATAGAGAGAGAGAGACACGCTCGCTCTAGAGTTTGGAAATACCCACGGATGAGGACTCAGAAGTTCTCTTCCGCTCCTACGTACCCTCAAACAATCTCCAGCCCATCCATATCTCAACCTTGATCGCTTCAAACAATCACAAGCCAAACTTCAACTCTTGAAAAGCACAAAGCTTGTTGTGTCGCTCATTAGAGTGTCTCTTAGAAGCCAAGGTACTCTCATGACTCTCCTAGAACCCAAGGTACTCTTGTAGAGTCTACAATTACATCCTACGCAACCTAACTTCTTATCACCAATTGACTTGGCTGACACAACGATTCTCGTGATGGCCCCCACCTCCTTCCAACTTGTCAAAATCATCCACGTGTCTAATCTTAGTGCAATTGTTCTTTTGAGTGTGAACCACTAACCATCTGGATATGTGAGTCAACCCCATATAGTTACCAAGACCATCATGTGGTTTAGTTCTAAGGTAGCCTTTACTTGCTGATGTATGGCCATCATAAGGAGAATGTTCATCTCTCAAGCATTGAAACATTTAGTGCATGTCCATGTAAGTATGGTAAGCAAAGAGAAAGATATTAACACTGGCTCTCTTCCAGTGTGGTCTAACAAAAGCTCACACCAAAAGTGATGGAACCTTGGCGATAACTAATGTGCCCCTTTGTCCTCTCTTATCCAATAAGTAGGGAAAAGCTTTGCTAGCCACCCTAATACCAAGTTAGAAAATTCAAATATCCCTCTTAGACTTCAAGGATTACTCATGTTTCCATAATCAAATCAATTGCATCTAGAACCTCAAAACCTTATAAAGATGGTGAAACTTTGATCTGTCCCCAAAGACCTCCATGCTAGATAAGAATCGAATCAAGTCTCGTCACAAGACAGTAGTTTTCTAGAAGTGTGGATTGTAAACTTAATACCCCCTTACAGGATTCTTAGTGCTTAGCATGTTGGGCACATTGGACCAACATTAGAGACCTAGTTGGAACTACTCACATGGTATCCACCATTGGTCAATATCAAGCACTCACATCTTCTATGCATTGTCCTTCAAGATTTTTCAAGACCACAAGTGACATACGAGTGGACAATGTGTCATGCCCACATGTGTGCCTTGCCTTCACACTTGTTTGACATAGCCTCCAGCAAACATAGAAGTTAGGAAAGCTCTCATAACCTCCTAACTACTCAAGAGAATAGCATGTTTTAGCACCACAATAATATGTTTAGGTAGACCTATGGATTTGTAGGATAAGATAATTGTAAGATAGTCTAGACTTTGTTTGGATCCAACCTAATACCTTCTTTAGATATCATATCATATGGCCAAGATTGTAAACTTTCATCTTGGAAAAATTGCATTTACTCTTCTTCAAATATAGTTTATACTTCTTGAGCAACTCAAAGACTATGTGAAGTTGTTCTCAAAGTTGGTCTTCAAAACAATTATAAATAAAGGATATCATCTAAGAAAACATCAATAGATTTTCTATATATGGACATAAGTTATTATCCATAAGTATCATGAATGTTGTAGAAGCATTAGTTAGGCCAAAGGGGATAACCAAAAACTCATAACGGTTGAAGCATATCAAAAGGTTGTTATGACTACATCCTCTATGTGTATTCAAACTTGATGGTACCATGACCTCAAGTTAATCTTATTGAAGCATCGTGCTTCTTTAAGTTGATTAAACAACTCATCAACATGAGAAAGCATATACTTATCCATTATTGAGAATTTAGAACAAATACCTCAAGGGGGGGGGGGGCACTCATGAATATATGTATATATAACGTGAGTTCAAAATAAGGGGTTTTTAAAACACCATTTTGATACATTTTTTTACATATAGAAGGGTGTCATATAAAGGGGTTACTTACACGTTGAATAGAAAAGGGTTATGTTTTATTCTAGAAAAATTCACAAATTAGGATATTTATAAATAAGCCACGAACGCACGTTATATAGAGAATATATATATAGTGAACCCCCCGAGACAAATACACATGGACCCATCCTTCTTGTGCACCAACAACATGGTGAAGCCCATGGGGAAGAACTAGATGAAAGGGATGAGAGGATCGAAAGACCATGCACGAGCTATGGCGAAGAGCAAGAGCAAGAAAAGAGAGAGAGAGAGACAAATGGGAACTCCAACAGTCACAATGTGTGACCGGGCCTTCCTTTATTCACTAGTCACTGAAAGAATAAAGAATAAGTGTGACGGTGACGAGCGCCCGCCACCTGCAATGTGCAATGGTGGGTACTGTCAGTGTAGTAATACACGGGGTGGCACGACGGAGGCGCCTTTACCCCAACAAGGCAAATCTGCCCCAGTGAGAGAGAAAAGAAAAGAAAAGACAGTACAAATGTACATAGGTACAAGGGATGAGGAAAGGCAACATCTCATCCAACGCCCATCAATCTCCTAAGGAAGGCAAAGCACTCAGTAGTGAGGCTTTTCGTGAGCAGATCTGTAGGATTGATGTCAGTGGAGATCTTGACAAGGTCAACAAACCTGTCTTCCACGACACCCCGAATAAAGTAATATCTCACCTCAATATGTTTCGTCTTCGCATGGAAGACCGGATTCTTAGCCAACTAAATGGCACTCATAGAATCCGAATGCAGTATAGGAACAGCATCAATCCCAAGGTCAGAAATAAGACGGCCTAGCCAGATAGCCTCCTTGCAAGCCTCAGTGGTTGCAACATACTTGGCCTCAGTGGTAGACAAAGCCGTACACTTCTGCACCCTGGACATCCAAGAAACAGTCCCTCCAGCATAAGTGAACGTATAGCCAGAAGTGGACTTCCTACTATCTACATATCCTGCATAGTCGGAGTCAGTGTAACCCATGACTCCTGTATCCTGGCTGCCATAGCATATAGACATATTTGCAGTGCCCTTCAGGTACCTCATGATACCTTTCATGGCATCCCAATGCTTCTTGCCAGGTGTAGCCATATAACGCGCCACAACACCAACTACATGCACAATATCTGGACGAGTGGCTATCATGGCATACACGAGACTACCCACTGCTGATGCATAAGGGATCTTGGCCTCTCGGCCCTCTGCTCATCTATTTGCGGACAATCGGCCTATAAAACCCTCACATGAGAAGGCAAAGGACAGCCCGTAGGCTTTACGTGCTACATGCGGAAGCGCTCAAGGACTTTATGGATGTACTCCCGCTGTGAGAGATACAAAAGCCCCTGATGCCTATCACGCTTAATGCGCATCCCAAGAATATGTGAGGCTTGTCCCAAATCCTTCATCTCAAAGCTCTTCTTGAGCAGAGTTTTCAGAGCATCAAGCTCTGCATGAGCTTTCCCTGCTATCAGCATGTCATCAACATAGAGAACCAAAATCAGTAAACTGCCATCACGGGCTTTCTTCGTGTAAAGACATGGATCCATAGCACTCCTGCTGTAGCCCTATGACTGCATAAAGGCATCAAACTTATGATACCATTCCCTGGTGCCTGCTTCAAGCCATAAAGACTCTTCTTCAATTTGCACACTAGGTGCTCCCTGCCATGTTCTGCAAAGCCCTTAGGCTGCTCCATATAGATCTCAGCATGCAAATCCCCATGCAAGAATGCAGTCTTAACATCCATCTGATAAAGATCCAAGTCAAGTTGCACGACCAAGGACAAGACCAAGCGTAGGGTAGTCATCTTGATGACAGGAGAGAAAACCTCATCAAAGTCAACTCCATGCTCCTGCTTAAAACCCTTAGCTACAAGTCTAGCCTTATAGGCCGGCTTGGGATGCCCAAGGGTACTTTTCAGCTTGTACATCCATTTGCATGGCAAAGCCTTTTTTCCCTTAGGCAAGGCAACAAGATCCCAAGTCATATTCCTATGCAAGGAGTCCATCTCAGACTGCCTCTAAATCCAAGGCAAAATGACTGGGAAACTGACTGAGAAGCTGCTGCCCACCAAGTACGAGGAACAGTACACCAAATCATGACATTTCAACATGAAAAATACAGCTCAGTCCACCAATAAATGCTTGTTGTAATAAATTGCAGACTTGCAATAATGAGAGCAAACTGTCCCAAAACTGGATCCAAAGTCAACTAGACAGTGCTAGGTCCAAATCCGGCATGAAAAGGACAAAGCAAAGCCAAATGATAGTGAAAATACATGAGCTTAACACCGAGACATGTCAAATAGCATCTGCCAGTAAGAGGCACACCCCCAGACAATCTAGGCAAGATGTACCTGCAACTGCCAAAACCTGACACAAATAGGTGTCTGGCCAAAATGAAAGCGAATCCAAAGCAAGAGACTCAGCTCATAAGCAATCCGGAGACCAAGACATGCATCAATGCAACATCCAAAGGTCGGAGGGTAATCCCAAAGTCCCAAAAAACATCTGCTCAAAGTCGTAAGCTGCTCCAAGACATGAACTGCTCAAAGTCGGTCATGCATACACTATGCTCCCATTGGCACAAACGGCGTACAGGCGAGCTAAAGAGCTCAAACAACCCAAGACAAAGTACCAGTGACAAGTGACCAAGTCAATGCGTCAGACACATCCAAGAGAGCATGACATACATGAAGCAATTGTCGTAGCAACCACTGAGCAAGACATAATCCCAATGGAAAGATCTCTGTCAAATCAATACATTTAGTAGCAACCCAAAGTCAATATCCCTGTGAGTTGGAAGTGCTCAAAACATCCAAATCGAAGCTTCAAAATATCTGTCAAGCATGGATGAACTAAGAGGCATCAACCACGGACCAAAGCATGTAATGCATAGAGCTTATCCGTCAAGTACAGACAATAGGCATAAGCGGCCCAAATGCCAGTCAAGTCGACCAAACTGCCAATGAAAAACCAATAACAACGGAGCAAATGCGATGCTCAAAAGCATTTCGGAATCACGATCATGAGTTCGAAGTCGATCCCCAAAGTGTAATACATCATGGCATAACCCATAGCATACATCCGGTATCGATAGAGAAGCAATACATGTGACAAATGAGCTTCAGCCTGCTCATGTACAGCAGCTTTAAATAGTCCAAAACTGTCAATTTCTAGCCCAACAACAATGCCAAATCATGGGCAAATCGAATGCATACATTCCCAAGACATTCGGGCATCAAGTAGGCCGCATACGGGCATCAAATAGCACAACCGGAATGGAGTGTAAGCAACAAATGCTAATGCCAATGTTGCTGCCCTGTTTTCAGCCTGTAATGACAGTTTATGGCAGTCCCAAATCTGAAGAAATCAGTCCCGAATGATCAAGACCAATGCCCAAAGCTTGAATGACATCAAACATGAAGTCTAATAGCCCTCTTGATCAAGGTAGAGAGCAAGAAGCAATGGCCAAGTGTGGAGCTGAAGTAGATGAGTGCTAACAGCATGGAAAAATGGCACAATCTGCCCTGTTGGTGCTAAACTTACTGCTGCTCCACATGGGCTAAAAGGGGGTAATGGGGGGCTCAAGAAGGGCCTATCAAAGGCCTATGACAAGCCTCTTTGAGCCTTGATAGGTGTAAGGCACAATATGAGGGGAATAAGCTTCAAGGGTTTGAAGCCATGGCTGCCCTTGCTATTTGCAACCTGTAGACTGAAATAAAACCCTGAAAGAATGATCAAATGCCTCAGTACCAATGCCTTGAAGGTGCCTCAATAGGCTGGGAAGGTGCTCGGGAAGCCGGGGAGTGACGGGAGCTCGGGGAGATCGGATATGGCTGTTGGGATGGAGATCCAATGCAAGAAGGGAGTCGATGCGAAGCTAGGCAAGCATCGAGAAGAGCTCGAGGAATTGGAAGCCAAGCTTTGATACCAGTTGAAAGGGATGAGAGGATCGAAAGACCATGCACGAGCTATGGCGGAGAGTAAGAGCAAAAAAAGAGAGAGAGAGAGACCAATGGGAACTCCAACAGTCACAATGTGTGACCGGGCCTTCCTTTATTCACTAGTCACTGAAAGAATAAAGAATAAGTGTGATGGTGATGGGCGCCCGCCACTTGCAGTGTGTAGTGGCGGATACTGTCAGTGTAGTAATACACGGGGTGGCATGGCGGAGGCGCCTTTACCCCAACACTAGATTAAATAAAATATCATTGGAGATAACCAATCAAGTGCTTTAGGACCCTACAACGTGCACTAATATCATTGGAGATAGCCACTAGCACTAAGTTGATAAGATGGCCAACTGATGGGTTTATTCTCTCTAGTAGGATATCAATACTATGTGTTATAGTATGTTTAGGAAGTAAACCTAGTGGCTAATCAGGAAGAATTACATTGTCCTATTCTTTAAGTAATTGTCCCATCTTATCATAAATATGTGCTGCAGAAAGAGAAGAAGAGCCTGTAACCGGAGTGCTACAATGAGGAACTTTTTATTAAAGAGAGAAGAGAGAGAGCATGTATGTATTTCATCATTGATCCTACTAGACAAATATCCACAAGATCATTAATGTAAGGCAAGTTTGTGCAAAGAGCAAAAGGGAGACAAGACATAACAAACATATACATATGCTATTTCATTATACTCAATAAGTCACTCCCATTCATAAGGGAGAGACAACACATGTATGAATATTGGGAACCTGCGATAAATATAGATTCCTAACCAACATATAGTTATGAAAGTTGAGTTGATCCATCATCCACAAGAATATGAACTCGTTATCTGTTGATCATCCCATGCATACAAGACAACTCATGGGGGGTAAATGTGGATCACCATGGAGAGGCAATCAAACAACACTCATGCTCATCATCTAGATGGCTAACTTGTACAATTGAGTACTTACAACAAGTCTCCAAAGGAAGCACTTACACCATGTGCATTGTTTTTTCTTTACCCTTGTCCTTGTCAAGCTTATTGCCCTTTAATTGTGGATTATTCTTGTGTTCATGAGAGCCTCAAAAGTTGAAACACAACTTCTCCTTACATGGTCACAGAAACTCTTCAAGTACAACCTCCAACATGATTTTTAATGCAACATAATTGGTGGCTTATTATCATGAATTTTAGCATGAATAATTTTTTTCCTACTTAATGTAATCGATCTGCGTTTATTGTTCCTTTAAGATGATTTCTACTAAAGTAAAATTAATTGAATGCACTTGATTACTAAGTGTTGTGGTTCCTTGACCCGTAGCTCCATCATTTGATACAGGATTAGCGTTCACTTGAAATGTCTTTCGCTTTGGAGTCATTGTTTAGCTTGGGCCTTCCTCAACAAATGCGCACACGGATTATTATGGAAGCAACGCCCCTTATGAGAGACAAGGCATGGGAACCCCTCTCAAGGGGGGTTGGAAACTTCTAGAAGTTCTCTCTCTCTCTCTCTCTCTCTCTCTCTCTCTCTCTCTCTCTCTCTCTCTCTCTCTCTCTCTCTCTCTCTCTCTCTCTCTCTCTCTCTCTCTCTCTCTCTCTCTCTCTCTCTCTCAAGGTAGCTTGGCAGGGGGGTTTCAATTCCTTCCAAGGGGGGGTCTTTATAGGGAGGAGGAGGGGTGTTGTGGGAGCACGATGGAGCCCCTCTCCTTACCCTCCATCTGGGTGGGCCAAAACGGCCGCCGCCATGCCATCGTTGATTTGGAAGGGATAGTGGGAGGAGGGAGGTGGCACACATGTGCCCCTTCTTCCCATCCTCATCATTGTCACCCTTGTTGTCGTCGTCTCTAGCTTCCTCATCATCCTACTTCCCCTCCCTCCCACCAGTTGGCGGCGTCGTCGACAGGGGGGAAGTAAAAAAATTTCAAATAATTAAAAAAAAATTGGGGGGGGGGAGGGTCCTATGAGATGTGAGAGGGGAGGGGTTATTACATCCTTCCCCCCTTAAGGGATCGAGATGTCCTCATCTCAAAAGGAATTGGGGATATTGTTGGTTGAGAGTACTCTCATCAATCCATGTGGAATCTTCTTCTGGATAGTCCTTCCACTAGATGAGGTACTCTCTGAGAGTTCTACTCCTTAATCTCTTTTCTTGAATGTCTAGGATTGTATCTGGCCAGAGCTCAAGGACTCCTTGGCTTGGCATTACAACTTGTTGATCATTGAGTACATGGCTAGGATTGGATACATATTTCTTTAGTAGGCTAACATGAAATACATTGTGAACCTTTACATTCTCGAGGAGTTTGAGTTTGTAGGCTTTGGGCCCTAAGCACTTGAGGATCTTGTAGGGCCTGCAATACCTTGGACTTAGCTTTTTAAACTCTCCCAATGATAGGGAGCTCTTCTTGGGTCGTACATGAATAAAAACCATATCTCCTCTTTGAAGAGTTGCTCTTGTCTATTTAGATCTGCATAGGCTTTCTACCTATCCTTGGTGGCACTAATGTCTTGTCTAATGGCCTTGACCTGCTCATCCATTTCCTCTAGTATTTTCTTGGAAGCTTGTACCCTTAAGGTAGGATCTAAAAAATTCAATGGAGTACGGTAGTAATGCCCATACAATGCTTGGAAAGGTGTCATTTGAATGCTTTGCTGGCAAGAAGCATTATAGGTGAACTCTACCAATGATAGATATTAGATCCATTTCTTGGGTTCGCGACAACAATATGCTTTGAGAATATCTTCAATGACTTGGTTGACTCTCTCCGTTTGGCCATCAGTTTGAGGGTGATAGGCTATACTGAAGCAAAGTTGAGTCCCAATGGCCTCAAATATCCCTCTCCTGAAGTGAGATGTGAAGAGGGAGTCGCGGTCACTAATAATCCTTCTAGGCAACCCATGGAGTCTGAATATCTCCTTAATGAATAATCTGGAAATATTTGAAGCTTTATCGTTTATCTTGACTGGAATGAGATGTGCAAACTTGGTGAGCATATCTACTATAACCAAAATTGAGTTATATCCTCTTTGAGCTAAGGGTAACACCACAACAAAGTCCATGTTGACAAATTCCCACTTCATTTGAGGAATGTCAAGAGGTTGCAGCTTCCCATGCATCTTGACGTGCTCTGCCGCCTTAATGCGCTAGCAAGACAAACATTCTGTGACATATTTGAGTACATCTCCCTTAAGCCTTTCCCAATAATAGCTCTTTCTGACCGTGTTAGGGTCTTAACATATCTGAGGTGGCCTAAAAAGGGGGAGTCATGTGCTTCCTAGAGTATTGTCTGTTTGAGTTTCTTGCTTGAGGGAATGCATAATCTTGTCCTAAAATAGACAAGTCCCCCATTGTGACAGAGAATTCTTGATACTTGATCTTACGGGCTGGGGTTTTGGTCATTTTCCAAAATCTCCTTTATCATCTTCAGATATTCAAGGTGCTTCCTCCTTAGCTAATTCAAGGATAGCGTTACTAGGCATTGACACCATAGTTGCTAATGATTCCACCATTGAGGGTTCCTCCATAATAAGAGAGTTGAGGAATGCCTTGCGACTTAAGGCATCAATGACCATATTCTCTTTACCATGCCTATACTTGATCTCAAAGTCATATTCTCGTAGAACCTCAATCCAACGATGTTACCTCATATTGAGGTCAGCATGGGTGAAGATCCATTTGAGGCTCTTGTGGTCCATGACCAAAGAGAATTTATTGCCAAGCAAATAGTGTCTCCAAAGTTTGAGAGCATGAATAACTGCTAGCAACTCCAGTTCATGAGTAGCATAATTCTTTTCATGGGTTTTTAGCTTCCTCGAAGAATATGCTACAGGATGACCTTCTTGCATTAGTACACAGCCTAGTGCAAGTGAGCTAGCATCCGTGACAACTTTGAATTCCTTGCCCAAGTCCAGGAGTTTCAGAATTGGTGTTGTCACTAAACTATGCTTGAGTTGATGAAAACTTGATTTTTTGGTGGGTGTCCACATTATGGCAACCTGCTTTTTTAGTATATTTGTGAGGGGTGCTATAATTAAGGCATAGTCCTTAATGAAGATCTTGTACCAACCTATTAGTCTAAGAAAAATATACACTTCTTTGACAGTGGTTGGTGGAGGCCACTCTTGGACATCCTTAACCTTTGTAGTGTCTACAAAAATTCCTCCTTTTGACACAATAAACCCAAGATATTCGATCTGTTTCTTGAGGAAGGCACAGCTTTTCTTCTTAGCATAGAGCTTGTGTGTCCTCATGGTCTTAAGGAGGATGTGAACTTGGGGTTCATGATCCTCCTCTTCCTTGGAATAAACCAATGTGTCATCAAGGAAACCAAGTACAAAATCATCGAGATATGGTATAAAAATATTCTCCATTAGCCTATTAAATGTGGTAGGAGCATTAGTCAATCCACAGGACATTACTGTGAATTCAAAATGACCATATCTGGTATCGAATGCTATCTTAGGAATATCCTCATCCTTGATGCGGATCTGGTAGTATCCTGACCTCAAGTCAATTTTGGAGAAGATTTTTGCTCCATGTAATCAATCTGGTACATCACTTGGCATCAACTTAATCTCATGATCCACTTCCCTAGGCAGTGGTAATTCTATCAATTCTTTTAGGAATACATCCATGTACTCTTTTAACCATGATGGTTCTTCATTGGAGTCCTTTACTTGTTCTGGCTTGTTTAGCTTGATCATATAGACAAGTAACCCTTTCCTTATTCCTTAACCTATTCGCATGGCCTTGGCTAGCTGGATCTTTGGTTTACCCACTTCTCCTTGAGTTGTAACCAACTCACCTTTAGGATTCTGAAAGGAAACTTGGCCCTTCCCACAATGGATGTGAGCATTGTTAGGGAACTAGCCAATCCATCCCGAGTAGGCACTCATGGACTCCCATATTCATTACCTTGAACTTAACAAATGTAGGCTCTTTTTCGAGTATAAATTCCACCTTAGCAATTTGTCTAGTGTAAGTAATTTCTCACCCAGTTGCTAGTTCGACAAGCAAAGTAGGTGCACCTACAATGGCTATTCCTAACCTTCTTGCACAAGCTAGTGAAATGAATGAATGAGTACTGCCACAGCCAATCAGGGTTTCGAATTTCTTACCTTGGTAATCAGATGGAGTTTGGATCACCAAAAATTGGAGATTTGGTCCCTTTTTACGAAGAGCGGCATGAATTGATACCCTCTCAATCTCAGCTTCCATGGATGGGTCTTCTTCTTCATTGATTTTCTTAATGGTGATATTGGAAGTTTTTGCCCTTCCGATTGCTACACGACCACGGCCACGGGTAGCCTTGGCTTGGCCACTGAATTTTCCTTGATGACGATCTTTGCCAAGTTTGGGACATTATCTTTTGAAGTGCCCAGGTTCCTTGCAGAAAAAACATCGCAGACTTTGGTCGTTTCTTTAACTGGGGACAAAGTCACTAACAGCATTTGCCCTCAGCTTCTTACGTTGGCCTTGACTCTGTCCTTGTGCCCTTTTAAAATGAATCTTCATCATCCCTAGATTCTGGTCTTTGTGAGACCATGGTCTATTATTCCTGGATTTTGGCTGGACTTCTTGGGCAATGGGTCTCTCTCTTATCAATGCATCCTGTAAATCCAAAGGACACATTGACTCTAATCGAGTATTCATCGATGGATTTAGCTTATCACAGAACTCAGAGATTTATTGGAAAATACTCGTTGTTAGGGCATATTTTAACAATGAGAAAAATTTTAGTACGTCTTGCGAGACAGGCCCAATTATTTCAACTTAAAGAACTCATTCATCTTCTGAGTTCTGTATGTAGGTTGCATGTGCCTTCCTTGTACTGAAAGGTGAGAAGGATCGAAGTTTGCTTGGAAGTGAGCTATGGCAGAGAGCAAGAGTAAGAAGAGAGAGAGACACAAATGGGAACTCCAACAGTCACAATGTGTGATTGGGCCTTTCTTTATTCAAACTATCACTAAAAGAATAAAGAATAAAGTGACGGTGATGGGCACCCGCCCTTGCAGTGTGCAGTGGCGAGTACTCTCAGTGTGGTAATACACGGGCGGCTAGGCAGAGGCGCCTTTACCCCCAATAACCTCCCACTTAAAGGTGAATCTACCCCAGTGAGGAGGGAAAAGAAAAAGAAAAGACAGCACAACGTACACATGTACAACAGGACGAGGAAAAACGTCATCTCATCCATCGCCCCCATCAATCTCTTGAGGAAGGCAAAGTGCTCAGTAGTGAGGCTTTTTGTGAGCAGATTTGTAGAATTTTTGCTAGTGAAGATCTTGACAAGGTCAACAGACTTATCCTCCACAACCCCACGTATGAAGTGATACCTCACCTCAATGTGTTTCGTCTTTGCATGGAAGACCGTTTTCTTGGCTAGCTAAATAGCACTCATAGAATTCGAATGCAGTGTAGATATAGTATCAATCCCAAGGTCATGAACCAAATGGCCCAACAATATGGGCTCCTTACAAGCCTCAGTAGCTCCAACATACTCGGCCTTAGTGGTAGAGAGAGCCATACACTTCTGAACCCTGGACATCCAAGAAACAACACCTCCAACATAGGTAAAGACATAGCCGGAAGTGGACTTCCTAGTATCTGCATGTCTTGCATAATCGGAGTCTGTGTAGCCCACAACTCCTATATCCTGGCTGCCATAGCAAATACACATATCTGTTGTGCCCTTCAAGTATCTCATGATACCCTTTACGGCATCCCAATGCTTTTTTCTAGGTGTAGCAATATAGCATGCCACAACATCAACTGTAAAGAAAATATCTGGACGAGTGGCTATCATGGCATACATCAAACTGCCCACAGCTAATGCATAACATCTCGGCCCTCTGCTCATCCGGGCCTGTGAAACCTTCACATAAGAAGGTAATGGACAGCCAATAGGCTTTACACTCAAGCACTTTATCAATGTACTCCCTCTGTGAGAGGTAGAGTAGTCCCTTATGCCTGTTGCGCTTAATGCGCATACCAAGAATGTGAGAGGCCTGTCACAAATCCTTCATCTCAAAGCTCTTCTTCAATTGAGATTTAAGAGCATCTATCTCATCATGAGCTTTCCCTACTATCAACATATCATCCACATAAAGTACCAAAATAAACAAGGAGCTATCACGGGCTTTCTTCGTGTAAAGACACGGATCCATAACACTCCTGCTGTAGCCCTATGATTGCATAAAGGCATCAAACTTATGATACCACTCCCTAGGTGCCTACTTCAAGCCATAAAGACTTTTCTTCAACATGCACATTAGGTGCTCCCTGCCAAGTTCTACACAAAGCCCTTAGGTTGCTCCATGTATGTAACATTCCCCCCCGTGTGCCCCCAAGCCTCCCCCATAGAAACTCCCTCCCCTCCCCCCTTTTTTTTATTTTGTCTATTAAAAAAAATTATTCCTCTCTCTTCCCTTGCCGTGAGCATGGCGAGGAGAGAGAGAGAGAGAGGGAGTGAGCTGGAGATGGGGGGGCATGCAGCCCCAGGTGGCGGGTGGCACCTCTTTGCTACCTCCCCCCCTCCACCTATAAAAACCACCCCCTCCCTCCGTTGTAGAAGGCAGCCCCCCTAGCTATGAAGACCTCACTGCTACTACCAAGGACTAAATCCCCCCCCCCCCCACTGGCAATTTTGGCACCCTCCACCCTCACCAGGTCTTGTGCACCACTCCTCTAGACTCACTGTTGCCGCCAAGGATTGAATCCTTCCCCCCCCTCGATCGCTAGCACTTCAAGCTAAGAGCAAAAAAGAACGAGAAGAGGACAGGGGGAGCTATCGCATGTGGAGGGCGCAACCAAGCCTTTCGTGAGGTACTGAGGTCAAATGGGGGGAGCTATCGCCAGCACTGCGGGCCAAGAGCAGAAAAGAAGGAGAAGAGGAGGAGAAGAAGAGGAGAGGAGAAAAAGAAGAGAGAGAAGAGGGAAAGAGAAGGAGGAGAAGAAGGGAGAGGGAGAGAGAGGAGAAGAAGGAGAAGAAGAGGAAGGGAAGAGAGGAGAAGGAGAGAAGAAGGGAAGGAGAGGAAGAGGAGAGAGAGGAGGAGAAGAAGAGAAGGGGAGAAAAAGAAGAGAGAGAAGAGGGAAAGAGAAGGAGGAGAAGAAGGGAGAGGGAGAGAGAGGAGAAGAAGAAGGAAAGAGAAGAGAAAAAGAAGAGAGAGAAGAGGGAAAGAGGAGGAGAAGAAGGGAGAGGGAGAGAGAGGAGAAGAAGGAGAGAGAAGAGGGAGAGAAGAGAGAGAATAGAAGAAGAAGAGAGAGAAGAGGGAGAGAAGAGAGAGAAGAGAGAGAAGAGAGAAGGAGAAGAAGAGGGAGAGAAGAGAGAGAAGAGAGAAGGAGAAGAAGGAGAAGAAGGAGAAGAAGAGGGAAGAGAGAGAAGAGGGAGAGAAGAAGGGGTAAGGAGAGAGAGAAGAGAGAAGGAGGAGGAAAAGAGGGAAGAGAGAGAAGAGAGAAGGAGAAGAAGAAGAGAGAGAAGAGGGAGAGAAGAGAGAGAAGAGAGAAGGAGAAGAAGAAGAGAAGAAGAGAAGAAGAGAAGAAGAGGGAGAGAAGAGAGAGAAGAGAGAAGAGAGAAGAGAGAAGGAGAAGGAGAAGGAGAAGAAGAGGGAAGGAGAGAAGGAGAGAAGTGAAGGAAGGAGAAGGAGAAGAAGTAGAGGAAGAAGAGAGAGAGAGAGAAAGAGAGAGGGGTGGAAGTTAGGGATTATCTCCAGCCAAGGTGATTTTCAAAGTCACGAACACTATCGGACTTTCATCTCCCTCATCGGTTTGGTGACCACTTGCGAGCCGCCCTTGAACAAAGCCACCACATCAAGGACCTAGGGTGAAGGATCATGTATGCAAGATGGCTCCAAAAAGAAAGCTTACTAAGAGTACTAGCGTGGAAGCTACGGTCGAAGATAGAAATGCCAGTGGAGTCGCAACCAACCGTAGCATCTCGTCACCCTCTCTCCACATCCAGGTGACCCGTAAAACTCGAAAGGAACTTCTGTCCTCCATTGTACGCATAATTTATTCTATAAGCATGATTTATTAGATGAAATTAAAGGAATTTCTAATCTATTCCGGCATAGGATGCAAACTTATTAAGGCTTAGTACGAGTCATATAATGTTCAGTTGAGGTCATGACATAGATTGCATCCTAAATAAGTTTATAGTCAATATCAAAACTGCCCTCTTAAACATCTAAGTTGTCCTACACTATGATGTATCCATTTAGGAATCTAATACATACTTAAGAAATTTCCTACGACACAATAGTTGTTGTGATATATGTTTACCTTTGTAAACACCCGCACAAGGTGGATACACTAGGGTCTAGAGGTTATCAATGCATGAACTTCTCATTGCATATCACTTTAATGGGGCTAATAGAGTGGAAAGGTGATAAGAGTGGCTATTGCATTGGTATGCTCCAAGCACATGAGGAGTGAATTTGACTAGAAAAATTCTGCATAGTATCACACTTAAAGATAGAAGGTTAGAAGATGTCGCATTTACTTAAAGTTGATGTCCAACCCAACAAGGAGGGTTTATTGCCATACCTTGAAAACTTAAGAACCCAACTCCAAGGACTTAGTCGTTTTTTTTCCAACAAAAGGGTTGTCCATCAAAGGCTCCATGGTTGTGAAATTCAATGAACTGGACAGATTGTCAAGTAGGTCACAACCGTCGAGGGCCGCGCAAGACAAAAGGACCTAGAAGGAACTTGTTAAATCAACCTTGCGATGCCCTAACCCAAGGGGGAGAGCGAAGCTTAGGGTAGTTGATTCATGCTAAGCATGTTGCTCGAAATTGTTGAATGGTTTTAACGAAGGTTGATCTTGTTAAAGATGGATTCTTGACCCAAGTTATACTTGGTTGTTTGAAAAGGTTGTAAAAGTGTTTTGATACATCCAAGTTAAATTCTGGTTGTGCATGCAATGGGATTGTGATGCCTTGAAGCAAGAGGTTGTGCATTCAACTGTTTGTTGATGTGGTTTTGGATGCTAATCCAAGTTGTTTGTGATTGATGATTGCATGGCCGGGTCTGAGATGATTGATTGCCATGGAAACAAAAGGGATGTTTTCCCTAGTAATTGTTATTAAGTTGGTTGCTTCAACTGTGTTGGCTGATTTCCTAAAGGGATAATTAAGGAAGGATGGCGAGCTACCCCCCACGAACCGCCAAACCCTAACCAAGGGGGTTATGAATCCGCGCCGGGAATGTGGATAGAATCCGTTGCGAGAGGTCTCTCATGGAAATTACTTGGCGTAGGAAGACCTTGGTGCTAGTGGGGGCTCTGGCCGTAAATCCCAATGCCTCCGGACCCTACATAAGTGTTCTACGTGACTCAAGATGGGATCTCGAGGCCTTGATACTAGTTACAAGGTGGAATCTTGGTAAGATAAACCTTCAGGTTTTGCTGCTGGGAGACGGAAGGATGTTTTCTGCGGAGGCAGAAAGGAACACTTAATTCTCATGTATGAACGGGAGACAAACATTAATCCAAAGATAAGTTAAGGAAGTGTTTAATCTTGTTTTATCTTGTCTTCGTGTCTATGCCCTAAATTACATAAAGGAACCTGTGACTAACGAGTTAATTAAGGAGGCTACTTTTATGTGTCAAACATAACGTGGTAGGTAATTAGATAACTAAAACAACCCTCGAGGGAAGCGTGGTGGATGTGACCAATGGGTCTATCCTACGGAAGGGTAGTCTCGGTTAGCCGAGAGCTTTCCTCAAAGGAAATGTTAGGAAAAAGTAGGTCTACGACCTTAGACAATGTTGACTAGGAACCCGGACTTCAGGTCAATCCTAGTCAGAACGGCTAGATAAGTTCCGTTGTGGGGCAGACTCGAGAGACCCTAGTTGGCAAACCCCGTGTCATTCCTTGGGAGTTCTGGGCAACGTCTTTTAGATATATCTCTTGACGGATTGTTAAGACGTGTCCCGCAATTTGAGGAGCGGGCATGTTATAATGTATATCTCATCATGCAAATCCCCATGCAAGAATACTGCCTTGACATCCTTCTGATACATGTCCAACCTTGACATCCATCTGATACATGTCCAAGTCAAGCTGTGCGATTAAGGCCAAAACCAAGCATAGGGTGGTCATCTTGACCACATGAGAAAAGACTTCATCAAAGTCAACTCCATGCTCCTGTTTAAAACCCTTAGTGACAAGTCTTGCGTTATAAGCCAGTTTGGGATTTCCAGGGGTACTTTTCAGCTTGTACACCCATTTGCATGGCAAAGCCTTCTTGCCCTAAGGCAATGTAACCAAATCCCAAGTACTATTCTTATGCAAGGAGTCTATCTTAGTATGCATAGCCCTCTCCCAGGAGTGACTGTCACCCCTACGCATAGCCTCATCATAGGTGAGAGGCTCTCATGCATCTGTAACCAAGACATAATGCATCGAGGGCTCAAATCTATTAGGTGGATGTCTATCTCTAGTAGACCCTGTCTCATGGCAGGCTTTGCAACCGATCCAATACCTTGGCCATGTGTACCAACTGCTGTTGCAGGCTGTCCAACTGGCTGTGCAGGAGCACATGGCTCCTCCTGGAATATAACCTTGCGTATCTCTACCACCATCTCAAGCTGCCTATTGACAGCAACCCTCCCATGAACAGAAATAACTACAAAACCAGGGACAAAGCACACAAAATCTATGTGTATGGCTCTACCATTAATCTCAAAAACTGAAAAGAAACCATAAATCTCTCTTTTAATAATGAACCAATTTGTCATCTTCATCCATAGCTTCAACCATTATGCAAGAACAAAAGGAAAAATAGAAAAATTGCACCAAAGATAGAGGAGAGAGGAGAGAGAAATTTTGGCACCATTAAAAAAGGGAGATTATGTGATTGGAGAAGAGAGAGGGAAGGGAAAGAGGCACGTAACCTCTCGTGCACTCCACCCACCTCTTCCCCAAAAAGCACACCCCTTCGTATATTATTATTTCTTTAAACTTTTTGATACATTTGATATTATAAGGCCTTTGGCCTTTAATTTTGAGTATTCCTACCCTTTACAAATGCATGCACATAACACTTGAAAGCATACCATTGACTTTAATATATGTGGCCCCCCTCCCCCTTATGTGGGATATTATTTTTGTGATTTTGTAGCAATGTGCTTGTTATCTTTTTTTACAAAAAATGAAAATATGGTGTATGTATAGATTTTGTTGTGCACTATTTTTGTGCTTCTTTTGGTGTCATCATTTTCTCCCACACTGAAACGTGAACCGTCCTTGTGAACCTTGTCAAAGAAAAACCATCGTCTAATACAAAAAATTTCCAAAATTGTTAGTAAAACAACTTCGATCACAAGGCCTAGCCATGGTAGGGTGTATGGACTCCAAATCCATGACCACTAGAGTAAGGGAACTCCTGCCTCCATCACCCTCCCACACTGAAAAACTTTACTACTCTTCAAAGGATAGGGTTCAATCTTCCACAAGGAATTACAAGCACAACTTCTCTATCCAATGGAGAAAGAAAGATGACTCCATCACTTAGCTCAATAATACTTAAGGGAATGGGGTTTGTTGTTGTCTTTGAGCCTTTGCAAAAATGTTTCATTTGAAATGGCTCTCTCCTATAGGCTTATGTGTGAGGGGAGAGAAACAAAATATGGGTTGCCACCTTGGGAAGGACAAAACTAGGACATATAAAATTAACAAGGATGGGGATGGAAAGGTAGATGGTGGTAATGGTAGAGGTGTTTACTATTTTGAGATGGGGTAATAATTTGCTTGCTTGTGATGATGTAGCAAAGGTTTTTCAAAATGCAAAGAGAGAAAAAGTAGGTGGCATTTTGTTTTTTTTTTTGTTTTTTTTTTTTGGAAAAAAGTGAGAGAGGGGGAATAGGCTGCTTGAGTATGACTTGAATTTTGAACAGCACCCTGCCACGGCACCATGAGAACCATGAACCGGCCAAGAGAGGCTACAAATACATTGCTGGCCACAAAAACCTGCAAGAAAACTCTCCTTCTTCTCACCAAGAATCCATGCTCTCCAAACACACAAGAGGAAGGCACACAAGAAATTGGACAATTCTTCCATCCTCACCCTCTTCCTCTTCCTCACTCTCCATTAGATTTGGCAAAGGAACACAAGAGAGAAAAGCAAGAACAAGAAGGCAAGTGTTGTGCCAAAATGAGAGAGAGGGAAATGAACCGTGAGAAGAGAAGATAAAGGAAGAGAGAGGGTGTAACCACCTCAACCTCCCACCTCCCCAAATCCCACGGCTGCAACCACCTCCTTTTCCTTTCTTGAACTATAAAATTCAAATTTGCATACATGGACTAAGGTCTAAGGACTTTTCAATTTTAGCATGAGACAAAAAGGTTTGTCCTTCCCTTTTCCTTTCAACACATTTTTAATGTGAGCCTTTTGGACTACACATTTTACATTGCTTCATATTTGAAATTTTAACAAAGGGGTACAAAAGCAAAGTGTTAGTTTGCAAAGGATGTTTCCATGTTGAACACATTTTTGTGCCTATGTTTGCACTGATTTGCCGGTCATCAAGTTTATCTTAATGTGAGGTTGTTAAAGCTACTCATTTTTCTTTCACTTACCTTAGGAGGGATAAGCATGTTAAAGTTGTAAAAAAAACATTATTATTTGATTAATCAAAGAGATAATAAACCCTTTATTGAGGTCATGGACCAGCTTTCCCTTTCTTCTTCTTTGAGACTGCCTCCACCATATGGTGCTTCCCCACCACCGATTCTATCTCAACCCTTAGCTTCTATAACTCAATCGGATTCTTCAATAGCTCTACCATGCCTCATTCCATGGTGATGGTTGATGTATCGACTCTAGCACCAAACATGAGAGGCCCCCTGGGGTGCAATCACATTGTCTCCTTCACCACTGCCATTGACATCCCCCTGGTGAGAAGGAGTGTGCAGTGTGTTTGCACTCCATTTTTGGCAAATACTTGGGGTGGGCAAGGCATGAGGCAGAGAGGTCGCTAGCGAGAGAGGGCATGAGATATGGCAAGTGGAGGAAGCAACTAGAGGAATCCCTCTTCTAGTTTCTCTTTGTTCTGTCTTTTCAATTGGGAATGACCTCTTTCTTCCTTTTGCCTCCTCCTCTTCCTCTTCTTGGTACAACTAGGAGGCTCTTTCATGGTTGCGATTTGGACCTTCCCCTGCTTGTCAATGTTCTTGCCATTCTTGTCACATTGTCATTGTGTTGGGGGTTGAAGGTCAACCACTGGGGTTTAGAGCAGAAGAGGAGTGAGAGATTCAAAGTAAGGAGAGAGAGAAAAGAATGGGGTTTGATAAGTCTTGGGTTTTAGAGATGATTCAGTTGGAGAAGAAGACCTCAAGCTTTTTCATATACTTAGCATACATGAATGGCATCAAAGACTTAGACTCAATTACATCAAAAGCCTATGAGGTTAATAGACCAATACATGTAGAGACTTTATTTCAGATTTAATCCAAATACATATTTCAAATCCAAGCCCAAACGGTTATAATTTCATGAATGCCAATGAACAACAACTCCAAGATACAAGTATTTGAGTGGTATATTCCACTACTTTCAAGACATAAACCAAAAGCTCTTGAAATGCATTGACAAAGCTTTTAATTCACTTCAGCCCTGTTTTGTAACAGTAATTTCAAGCCCATAAAAAAGATCCAAAAATGCACATAAACTCAAGAATAAGCCTCTCTAATCACTCTCAAATGAAGCCCTGATGTTTAGAGGTCAATATCAACACTTGCAACCACATAGTTCACTTGGTTTCCCTTCGAGAAGACAAGAATAGTAGGCTACCCTATTTATGACAGTTTTTGGGAGAGCCTATTCAGCCCATACATTGGCAAAAATCACCTCTTGACTTGCCCCAAAGTCACTCAAGTACTTGGGCACAAGAAGGGGCTTCAATGGTACACGAATATGGTAAGAGAATGGAAGAAGACTCTCATAAGAGAAAGCTGAATATTTTTACTCTGTTTTTTTTCCTTTCGTGGACTGTCATACAACTCATTTTCATGACCAAATGGATGGGGCAAAAAAGACTCTCACCCTTTTTGTTTGTATCTCCTCTTTATCATCAGTTTGCTCTGTGTTTGCATGCTTTCGAGCATTCACCATAGTCTTCAACTCTCCCTCCATCTTCCACAGGTGTGCAGGCCCAAAAAATGCGTCGAAAAATGCAGGCTACATTCCTCTCCTTCTTCCACACAAAAAGTGGACCATATAGGTCACTTACTAGTCACACAAGTCTCTTACAACCATTACTCCATGTCCCATACAAACCAAAGGGACTTTGGGCACTCTTCTTGACTTCCAAGGAAATACACCTCATGAACCAATGTGACATGACCTGTAAACTATCAATTACCACCTATTGATCAAGTTGAAGGTCCTCATAGACTTAATTTTTGTCAATTTACATGATACAAATTGAAAATTGCATGTCAAGTTACAAAGGAACTTATGAGATTAAATGGCATCTAAGACAAATGTAGGGGAATAATGGCTGAATTATGTATGAAAGTTTCTCATGTGAATCCTAATGAAGTTCTTCTGCAAACGTAAGAACTCCATGTTTTATGCCATGAACAGAAAACCCTTTGAAAATGTCTAAAGATAACGATGTCGATGCTAGGACAACAGCCCCATCATGTTATCCTTGCTCATCAATAATACCTTCCCGTTTTTCTACTGTTGACGAGGAGACAATGGACGATTAAAATAATGATCCTATCTTCTAACAAATTCGTCATGGCTAATCATTGTGTAGGGAGATCGAGACCAGGAATAGAGAAAAAAGAAGTCATGTGAGCCATTGATTAGATCAATGGCAAACATAGAAGCTTAAGCAATCTCTGCAGCATGGCACCTGCCCCTCTTTCTTTCTCTTCTTCTTCTTCATCTTCTTCTTCTCTCTCTATGTTGTTGATGCTTGTCTTTGCTTGTTAGTCTATCTGAAGAACATGTAAAGATAGGGTGAGAGGCAAGCGAGACTAAAGATGAAGACGACATCATGCTTGATGGTGAGGGAAGGCCTACGAGCTGCCATTTTTACTCCCTTTCCTCCTCCTCCTCCTCCTCCTCCTCCTCCTCCTCCTCCTCCTCCTCCTCCTCCTCCTCCTCCTCCTCCTCCTCCTCCTCCTCCTCCTCCTCCTCCTCCTCCTCCTCCTCCTCCTCCTCCTACTGCTCCTTCACCTTCTTGATTTGGAGGTTGTGATCTGCACTTCATGAGATCTGTAGTGTGGGCTTCTTGTTATTCTTCTTTTTGCCATCTCCCCCCTGATATCTATGTTAGGTTGGATTTTCATGTGTGAGAAGGATGTTGGTTGTTGGATTGCCACATGCCAAATAGGTTCCTGGAAATTCTTCAATTTTGGTGTGTTTTCCTTTCATACAAGTTGGGCTTAAAAGCGCTGGGTAGGGATTGAAGAGGAGTGGAGAAGATGTGAGAGAAAGTGGTGAAGAAGATGGAGCACTATGGCTACAATAAAAGCACTCTTCCTATACTCTCTTCCATTTTGCTCTCGAGCTATGCTCTGCAAGGAGAGAACTAATATGTTTTCTCTTAAATTCCGTAATGCCATATTAACTTCCAATATAGATGTGGAATCTTGACTAATCCATTATAATCCGTATGCTCTGCATCTCTTCATCATCTTCTTCTCCTTATTATGCTAGTGCTTTTGAACTATAGGACAACTATGGAGGAGCAAGAAAGGAAGAGATTTTCAAAAGGTGCATGTGCCTATTTGTCCTTCTATACTTATCCTTTGCCTCCTCCTTCCTATTCTTCTTCTATTTATCCCTCAACTCTTCTCTACTTCTTGCCATGGTTACTTGCTTGATGAATCTGCCTCTTTTTTTGCATCAAATTTCTTCAAACCTTCCCTAATACACACTTTTATCTCCTAAGATTTTCAAATTTGCATTCTACTTCTCTTCAAATACTATACTACCATCATTGCTCCACCATCAATGCAAATTATTGCCCTCAGAAACCTTAGTAATTGTAAATCTTCATCCTTGAAATTCTCCACAAGTATTGAGATTAGCTGCGCACCAAAATGACAGCAACCGTCCCACGAACAGAAATAACCACAAAACTAGGGATCTATGTGTATGGCTTTGCCATTAATCTCAAAAACTGAAAAGAAACCATAAATCTCTCTATTAATAATGAACCAATTTGTCATCTTCATCCATAGCTTCAACCATTATGCAAGAACAAAAGGGAAAAGAGAAAATTTTGCATAAAAGATAGAGGAGAGAGGAGAGAGAAATTTTGGCACCTTAAAAAAGGGAGAATATGTGATTGGAGAAGAGAGAGGGAAGGGAAAGAGGCACATAACCACTCATGCACTCTACCGCACCTCTTTTCCAAAAAGCACACCCCTTCGTATTTTATTATTTCATTGAAACTTTGATACATTTGATATTATAAGGCCTTTGGCCTTTAATTTTGAGTATTCCTACCCTTTACAAATGCATCCAAGTAACACTTGAAAGCATACCATTGACTTTAATAGATGTGGCCCCCCTCCCTCTTATGTGGGATATTATTTTAGTGATTTTGTAACAATGTGCTTGTTATCTTTTTTACAAAAAATGAAAATAAGGTGTATGTATAGATTTTGTTGTGCACTATTTTTGTGCTTCTTTTGGTGCCATCACCTATGCATCTTGTCTTCATGGAAGACTATATCATGGCTATGGATGACTTTCCGCGCTTGCGGATCCCAGAGGTGGTAACCCATCTTGCTTGCATCCCCATAGCCAAGGAAAATGCATTTGACACTCTCATGATCCAACTTAATACGGTTGTCTTTGGGCACATGGTAGAATGCCTCACATACAAAGACACGTAGATGCGCATAAGACGGAGGTTTTCCAATCCATACCTCCTTTGCAACCTGGAAATCCAAACCACTAGACGGTGATCTATTTATGACATGCACATGTAACTGAGTGCCTCAGTCCAAAAGCTTTGTGGTAAGCCTGCATGGCTAAGCATACTGCGTACACACTCCTGGATGGTTTTATTCATCCACTCAGCCAATGCATTCTAGGGTGGGGTATAGGGGGCGGTCAACTGACGCTTAATACCCCTCTCATCACATAGTTCCTCAAAATCACGTGACACATATTCTCCTCCATTGTGAGTCCTAAGGCATTTCAGCCTATGCCCAGTTTGGTTCTCAACCAATGCAATCCATCTCTAAAACACAGCCAAGACTTCGGACTTAAGCTTAATGGGATAAGACGAGACTTTACACGAAAAATCATCAATGAATGTCTTGCATGACCCATAGACTGACAAGGCATGGGTCCACAGACATTTGAATGTACCAATGCCAGGGGCTCACTCATGAGTGTCCTACCAGACTTCTTATGCGTATTCCTAGTCTGTCTACTATAAAGACAATGCTCATATGAATCAAAATATGCGTAGTCAAGGGGCAGTAAGTAATACAAACCAGAAAGCATTTTCATTCCCTTCAAGGACATATGGCCCAAATGGGCATGCCAAAGAGATACATATGGGATGGAACCCATTGAAAAAACATGGTCAACAGAGGACCCATCAACTAAAGAGGATAGAGGCTGCTAGCTTTGGTACCTCTAGCAAGTACAAGTTTGCCACGGGTGATCTTTCAGCAAGGCAGAATCCCCAAATGAAACATGAAACCTAGCATCATCAAGCTACATTGCAAACATAAGACTACATGTAAGCGCAGGTACATGACATACATCCTGTAAAACAGAAAAGTACTGCCAGTAGAGAATCGGAGTTGTACATTCCCAATGCCAACAATAGCAAGTGACATGTCATCACCCAAGCAAACTAAACTGGAGACAGTGCGGTAGGACTGGAACCACTCATGGCATGGTGTAACATGAAATGAAGCACTATAATCCAAAAGCTAGCAATATGCATACATAGAGTGAACATTGGTCAATGATGTAACATCACAAGAACTAGTTGCAAGTATGTACTCCCCATCAAAGTCATCAGTCCTGCATGACAGTTATCTCCTCGATTTTCACACTGGATTTTGCATGCATTATGTTGCGATCAGATGACTTTTCATGTACTTTGTCTTTCCCCTTATCTTTGTGCTTCTCATCGTGCAACTCTTGACAATGTGGGTGTATATGACCCTTCTTGCCATAGTGATGACATGTCACATTAGCATTTCTCCCACAAGACTTGTTGCACGACTTACCACGCGACTTAGACCTAGACTTCTGCGAGTCTCTACCATGGCCATTTCCACAGTCATTGCCATTACCATCTCTACCTCTAACATTCAAAGCATGCGACACACGAGAGGCATCCAAGTTCTTACGGTTGATCTTGTCTTCCAGAAGAGCACTCTCTATATCAGGCAAGTTCAAAATAGTAGCAGGAGCACATAAGGCAATGCAGAATACATCCCATGACTCACTTAGAGTCCCAAGCAAAAACAATGGAGTAACCTCATCATTAAAGGTAATACCCTGCAAAGTCAAGTTCTTAAGAATAGCATGGAATTGGATCAAATGAGAAGACATTGTCATATTCTCCTTCATGTGCAGGTCCATAAGCTGCTTCAGCCAATACATCTGACTTGCTAGACTTTTCTTGTCATAGAGGTTCTTAATTTTATCCCAAAGCTACCAAGCACTCTATGCTTCCTCAACCACATTGTAATGCACCTATTTAATGAGAGACAAGATGAGGGTGGACTTGCATAACTCATCAAGCTCATCCCATTCGTCAATCAGTCATAGTTTCAGGCTGCTTGTCATGCATCCTTAGTGGCTTTATCTGTGATTTTTGCACCAATACTACCTACCAAACTTGGCTCTTCCAATAGGCATAATTCGTACCATCAAGCTTAGTGATGTTGAAGATAGTACTGTAACTAGAAGAAGAACCCATAATGTAGTCCAAAATAGTGCAGACTGTTCAAAACTGCTTGTTATTTTATGTTGTAAATATTCAAAATACCACCAAAACCAAGGCAAAATGACCACAAATTGATAGCTAATGATGTTGCCCACCAAGTACCATCAAAAGTACATAAAATCAAGATGATTCAGCATGAAAATTCCACATCAATCCAAACATAATTGCTTGCTATAATAAATTACAACCAGGTACAATGAGAGCAAATTGTAGGCAAAATCAATGCACCAAGTCAATCACAAAAGACTGCCAAAGCATAACGAGCATCAAGTGGGCATAAATCAGTATATGATAGCACAGTCATACGGACATTGAGCAAACACCCAAGCGTGTCAAATAAATCCGTCAGTAAATTGGCACACCCCTTGTGTAATAGTGATGCCAGGAGGCATATTTCACAGTGGATTCCGTGAGGTTTTACGGTGGATTCCGTAAACTTTTGTTTATCGGGGCTCATATATAAAGTAGATTCTTTGTGTGAGAAGTTGATTGGGACGCCTATCCTTTTTTAGCGTTTCGTTAATTTAGTGTGTACATGGGTGATTCCATAGCGGGTGATTCTGCAAAATACATATTAAATTAATAAGCGTTTATGAGTTTAGAGTGTGCACTCGTGATAAATTAAGGTTAGGATTGATTTCTAACCAATTGATTTATTTATGTAGCTGAAGACTGCTAGGTATTCACTTTTGTCGGTTTAATTGTATTATTTTACTAACGATTGTGAATGCTTCAGTTGATGTGTAGAGATAGCAACTGTGGCGGAGGAAAGCATTGGAGGATAGCGTGTATTCGAGTTATCACCTATATTTTGATGGGCTCATACCTTAGGCATGGCGCCTATATTTTGTCGTGCCTATTTATTAAGGCGTTGGATATTTATTTATTATTTTTGTATGTGCATGGGCGCACGATTAAGATATTTGTATTTGGACATTGTATTGGGTATGCCAGACTTCTTGGACGCCCGCCCATTAGCTTTATTTCTATTTAGCACTAAAGCAAACTCAAAAGCTAAAAGCATGCTATTTTGTAATTTGGGCTATTATTTGAGCTTGAAGATGATTAATACATAAAATACATGCTTTGTGGAGCGCTCACACTAGGCATGGGGGGAGATTGCACCCAATTGGTCTCTTGTTCATGTTGTGCATGCTTTCTACCTTGAGTTTTGTGAAAAAGTAAAGTTCTTTTGTTCTTGCGGACCTTCCGACGCTCACTATGCATGCTTACGGCATCTGATCTGTGCACTAGTGGTATCAAAGTGAAGTTGAGATCGAGAGCTTCCAATCGCTACCCATCTTGTGCAAAGTCGGAGCTCCTGGAACGATCAAGCTCTATAGTCAGTTTCATCGTGAATGGTCGATACGGGTGGATTCCTGGTGGTCAAGGACCTCTGTCTACAACCTCTGATCGCGAAGGACCGGTCTGAGGAAGCAGAGGACTACTCCTATATCTCTCCTTCCAAGTCGTTTTTCAACAGAGAAGAGATAAACTTCCATATCTCCAAGTTTAACTTCAAAGTTAATTAAGCTTTAGTAAAAAGCTTAATAAGAAGCTTTAAAAAGCTTCAGGAACAGAATTCATCAAAAAACGACAAGAGTATATACTAAACGGTGTCAAAACGACAGCAGACGTCCTCATGTCCACGATAATCACGCAGATCCTATTAAGCCACTAAGATTCCTAATCTCCTAAGTTTTGCAAGTCTTCAAAGTCTGCAAGTTCTGCAAGTTCAAACTTACCTACCCTGCAAGTCCTACAAGTCCGCAGAGATCAAAACTGACTTACCTCAATTACTTCTATAAGGACTCTTCCTGCGCAGAAGCACAGAACTACAAAATTGTTCCCTGGAAGACTCTGTTCGCATACGCAGACTTGCTGAACCAGTTTCAGCACATGCAAAAGGTCATACACAGATTTTACGAAGACTACAAATTCCGCAACCGCAAAAGACGAAGACCGTGAAAGCCAAACAAAAATCTATAAACCTTGTATACCCAACTTTAAGCTGCGCTCATCCCGCTAATTGGATTTTGAGAGTGTGAGGTCTTTTGGATTTTTACAGGATAACGGAACAAAACATGGATGATTTAATGGCTGAAGGCGATCTTCCTGAACCTACGATGGAACAAAAATTGGATTTAATTCTGATGTAGCTTGATGAAGAACGAAGAGCCTGACAAGCTTTGCAAGTTCAATTGGCCAATTTGCAATGATCGACCACCGACAAAGATGTACCACAACCCGAAGATCTTATCCAACAAACCATCGATGCGACTCTCGAAGCTCAATCCATCCACAAAGAAGCAAAGATAAGTAAAAGAAATTTCAAATTCCATACTTTCAATGGAACTCGAGATGGAAAGACTGTACTTGCATTCATCAGTCAGTTTGATTATTACTTTCATGAAGAGACATACACTGAAAAAGACAAAATTAAATGTGTCACTAATCACTTAGTCGATCGAGCATCTCTTTGGTGGACCGTGGTTCGTAAGAGCATAGATTGTCCCACTACTTGGGAGAATTTCAAAAAGAAGTTTATGCAGAATTTCCTTCCTCCTCAATTTCATGAAAAAGCCATAAAGAAATGGGATCTTCTTCAGCAAAGAGATTGTGAGCCTATTTCCCAGTACACCGAAGATTTTTGGAATGCCCTACTGCAACTTTGAATGCTTGAAGACGTACCTGAAGTGACTCACAAGCGCAAGTTTATGTCTAGATTACTTGGGCATTACTACGTTGAAGTCAATATGTTCAAGCCTACAACCCTTGAAGATGCAATTTATTTGGCTCATGACACTAAAGACAAGATTCGAGGAAGAGACAAGCGTCCACAACAATTTCAAGCAAATGGTAACTATGGTTCGAAGCAATTCAATTCAAATTTTAGAAGATTCAATCAAAGTCATTTTCCTTCATCATCTTTCCGTAAGTCTTGGACAAAACCACCTGCTTTGCCATCAAATACCAATCAAAACCTTAAGCCATCCTCATAGCCAAATCCTAATATTCCTAGACTTCCTGCCATTACCAATAATGTATCTAAAGCCAAACCTATAGTGTGTTACAAATGCCATCAACCTGGACATCTAGCAGCCAATTGCCAATCGAAGAAATCACCTGTCCATATCAATTATGTTGGAGCAATGGAAGATGAAGAACATGAGGAAATGCCTGACTTTACAGAAGATGAAGACAACATTGCTACTCCTTCAGATATTTCACCAAGTATGTCAACTCCACATTCTTTGTTGACAATGAAATGTTTAGTGCATGGAAAAGAAAAGATTATTTTGCATGATGATGGTAGTACACATGATTTTATTTCTGCAAAGTTAGTGAAAGAATTGAAATTACAAACTGTTCCTATGCATTATCGCATTAAAGTAGCATTCTTAGGCACAAGATATAATGGAACACAAGAGGTGCATGACTTAGAAATTAAAATTGGTGAATACACTGAAAGAAGGAATTTCCTAGTTGTACCTTTACAGTCCAGTGATATTATCCTAGGTATGCCTTAGCGTCATCAGCATAATCCTGACATAGATTATTGCATTCAATTAAAATTCATTTTCAAGGAAAATAAATTACATTGCATGGTCTGCACGCATCTAATAAGTTTCCACTGCTTACTCATACTCAAGCTAAACGTGCATTATGTAAAAGTAGCAAATCTTATCTAATTTGGGTGAATGAACTTCAAGCTAAAGAAAAATATATGCATCCTAGGTATAAAGAATTCCTTGCACAATTTAAAGATTGTTTTGCTGAAGATTTACCACTTGGACTACCTCCTTCACGTCCTAAAGATCACAAAATAGATTTAATTCTTGGTACACAACCACCATGTAAAGCACCATATAGGCATAACCAGATTGAACAGAAAGAAATTCAAAATCAAGTAGGGGAATTATTAAATAGAGGATTAATTAGGCCTAGTAGTTCTCCATTTGGTGCACCTATTTTATTGGTAAAGAAGAAAAATAATACTTATCGCATGTGCATTGATTATCGTGCCTTGAATAAGATTACTATTAAGAATAGATATCCGATTCCTAGGGTAGATGATCTTATGGATAAACTACAAGGTTCTGTCATATTCAGTAAGATAGATATTAAATCTGGTTATCATCAAGTGAGATTGGATAAATTTGATATATTCAAAACTGCATTTAGAACACAATTTGGACATTATAAATTTCTAGTGATGCCTTTCGGTCTAACTAATGCACCTGCTACATTTAGTCGAATGATGAATCACATATTTTTGAAATATCAGCATTGTGTTATAGTATTCTTTGATGATATCTTAGTATTCAGTAAAAATGAGAAAGAGCATTATAAACATCTGCCTTTAGTTTTCAAGTTGTTGAAAGATAATCAATTGTATGCTAATCCAGAAAAGAGTGAATTCTTTCAAACAAAAATTGAATATCTAGGTCATATTGTGTCATCAGAACGTATTAAGGTTGACCCTAAGAAGATAGAAGCAATATTGAATTGGCCCATATTACATTCTTTTCTAGGTCTTGCTAGTTTTTACAGGAATTTTGTGTGAAATTTTTCATTACTTGCTTTGCCTTTGACTAAACTTTTAAAGAAAGATATTGTTTATCATTGCTCTCATAATCAACAGAAATCTTTTGATTTATTGAAACATGTATTAACCCATGCTCCTGTATTACAACTACTTGATTTCAATAGACATTCTTTTTAGTAGTTACTGATGCTAGCAGATCTGAAATAGGAGCTGTACTTATGCAAGATAATCATCCCATAGCCTATTCTAGCTGTAAATTGAAACCATCTGAACTTAAATATTCTACTTATGATAAGGAATTGCTAGTGGTCGTACAAGCCTTACGACAATGGAAACATTACTTAATGGGTTCTGAGTTTATGATTAAGAGTGACCAACAAAGTATTAGACATCTCCTTAGTCAGCCCCAAATATCTAATCGACATATCAAATGGGCAGCTTTCATTCAGAGTTTTCATCCCCTTATCCAATATCAACCAGGAAAAGAAAATGTAGAGCCAATGCTTTAAGTAGAAGACTGACCATTCATAATATTTCTGTCATATCATTTGATTCTCTTATCCCTATGAAATATACTTATCATCAGGACATTACTTTTCAAGCTGATTGGAATAAATTAGTTGGAAATAACTGGATTTCTATTGATCTCTTACAATGATGGATTCGTGTTTTATGAAAAGAGATTATGTGTTACAGTTCCATTTAGATCTTTTGTTTTGAATGGGATTCATTGTCCTCCATATCAAGGTCATAGAGGTATTATATCTACTTTGCGTACATTGACTGAAGATTTTTATTGGCCACATATGGACACTGATGTATCTAACTTTGTTTTTGAATGTTTAGTTTGTCAAAGAGTTAAGAGACATCATGGTAAATAGTATGGTTTACTTATGCCTTTATCTATTCCATCACGACCATGGAAACAGATTTCTATGGATTTTATTAGTGGTTTACCTAACACTAAAGCTAACCATGATATGATTTGGACTGTTGTAGACAGGTTTAGTAAACAAGCATATTTCATTCCATGCAAGAAAACTTTAACAGCATCTCAAGCAGCTCAGTTGTTTTTGAAAACTGTTTTCACTAATCATGGATTACCAAAAGTTATTATTTCTGATTGTGATTCTAGATTTTGTAATAATTTTTGGATTACTTTGTTTGCTAACTTAGGAACAAAGATTGATTTCTCATTTGCATTTCATCCTGAAACTAATGGTCAAACAGAAGCTACTAACAGTACTATCTTAGATCTTTTATGTGCTTACATTATTTTAAAGCCACATACATGGGATAGACATCTAGATTTACTTCAGTTTGCATATAACAATACTCCACACACAGCTACAAAGAAAGCACCGTTTGAAGTTATTTATGGTTATAGATTGTCTACACATGTTGCATCTTTATCAAATAAAATTCAGAGTGTTGATGATATTGCTAACATGCATGCTACTATTTTTTATGAGGTTAAAGATATGATTGCCAAAGCCCAGCAATCATATTCAAAGCAAGCCAATAAGAAAAGACAGGCCATGAATTTCAAAGTTGATGACTATGTTTGGTTAAGAATAGAAAAACGTAGATTACAAAGTGTAGATAAACACCCAGTTGTGAAATTAGCACCTAGATTCTATGGACCATTTAAGATCATTCACAAAATTAATGACAATGCATTTAAGTTAGAACTACCACCACATTGGAACATTCACAACATCTTTCATATTAGTTTATTACGACCCTTTAGAGGCCAATTACCTGTACACTCTGTTTATGAAAACCCACCTTTGCTAGATGAAGAGACTGAAATCCTTGAGCCTAAAGCTATCATAGATACTGACTTTATGACTACTAGAACTGGCCGTAGATATTCTAGATATTTGGTCAAGTTTAAAAACCATCCTGTTGAAGAGGCCCAATGGATGCACGCTAGAGACTTAAATGCTTTCCCCATTCTGCTAGCTCCACATTGAGCTAATAGCAATTGAGGACAATTGCTATCCCACCCCGGGGGTATAATGCCAGGAGGCATATTTTACGGTGGATTCCGTAAACTTTTGTTTACCGGGGCTCATACACAAAGTGGATTCTTTGTGTGAGAATTCAATAGGGACGCCTATCCTTTTCGAGCGTTTCGTTAATTTAGTGTGTACATGGGTGATTCCATAGCGGGTGATTCTGCAAAATACATATTAAATTAATAAATGTTTATGAGTTTAGAGTATGCACTCGTGATAAATTAAGGTTAGGATTGATTTCTAACCAATTGATTTATTTATGTAGCTGAAGACTGCTAGGTATTCACTTTTGTCGGTTTAATTGTATTATTTTACTAACGATTGTGAATGCTTCAGTTGATATGTAGAGATAGCAGCAGTGGCGGAGGAAAGCATTGGAGGACAGCGTGTATTCGAGTTATCACCTATATTTTAATGGGCACATACCTTAGGTATGGTGCCTATATTTTGTCGCGCCTATTTATTAAGGTGTTGGATATTTATTTATTATTTTTGTATGCGCATGGGTGCACGATTAAGATATTTGTATTTAGACATTGTATTGGGTATGCTAGACTTCTTGGGTGCCCGCCCATTAGCTTTATTTCTATTTAGCACTAAAGTAAACTCAAAATCCAAAAGCATGCTATTTTGTAATTTGGGCTATTATTTGAGCTTGAAGATGATTAATACATAAAATACATGCTTTGTGGAGCGCTCACACAAGGCATGGGGAGAGATTGCACCCAATTGGTCTCTTGTTCATGTCATACATGCTTTCTACCTTGAGTTTTGTGCAAAAAGTAGAGTTCTTTTGTTCTTGGGGACCTTTCGACGCTCACTACGCGCACTTACGGCATCCGATATGTGCACCAAATAGGACAAAGTGTACATAACATTTGCAAGACCTAACACAAAGAGGTGTATGCTCAGGGAGTCCAAAGCCCAAATCAGCCCAAATACATGTATACGGACCACGGCATATCAACCATGCAACATCCAAGTGA
Source organism: Lygodium microphyllum (assembly GCF_053477565.2). Lineage (NCBI taxonomy): Eukaryota > Viridiplantae > Streptophyta > Polypodiopsida > Schizaeales > Lygodiaceae > Lygodium > Lygodium microphyllum. Next base: position 157,971,281 of record NC_141140.1, on the reverse strand, counting down.
AGAAGATCCCAATCTTAGAAGACTCAAAGCTCAATAGCATAAACCACATGTATATGGACCATGGCATATCAACCATGCAACATCCAAGTGAAGAAGATCCCAATCTTAGAAGACTCAAAGCTCAATAGCATAAACCACCTGCTCAATGTCTATCAAACATCCAACAATGCTTCCACTGGCACAAAAGCCTCATTGGATACAATTGATATTACCTCATGTTTGGTCATGCCTATATGGATTTTGTGCTAGTGGGACCAAACATCAATAAGACATAGCCCGATAAAACATGGGACCAGACATCAATAAGACATAATGAGCATATAGGCTATGTAGCCTCCAAGTATATCATCCATAGACATCAGCTGTATCTCAAACAAAACTCTGGAAAGCCAAGAAATATCCTAAGTAAGTTCTAGAAAGCCAGATGCAAGCCAAGGCAAGGCACTAGTAGCAATCGGCTCCAAACAATGTAACTAGCATGTAGTAGTGGCATAGGCCAAGCATGTCAAGTCAGTCAGACATAGATAACATACATGCCATATGTACATCCAAGACGAAGCATCAAATGCATTCCAAAGCCAAGATCAAGTGAAAATAAAGATTCGAAACCAAAGACAAGCTCGATGTTGTACCTCGAAGGTCAATACTTCATTGTATATCCCAAAGATATAGCCCGAAACCAATAGGCATGACCAAACATGAGGTAATAGGCTTCATCCCACTGCTTTACAACAGTGATTTACTGTTCAAAACTGAGTATTTTCAGCAAGAAAATCAGTCCAAAATGATGGCATAACATTAGCACAACATCCACCAAGCACAGGCATCAATGGTATAGCATTTGGGTAGAGATAGTGTATGTAGATGAGCTCCAGGACTTATACGCTTCTAGTGCAGACCTAGACATACCTGCTACTGTATATTACAACAAATGTATGCTCAAACTAGAGTTCCAGAGCTCAAGCAAAGCGTCAATACATGTTTACATCATTGTCAATCATTGCCTTAGTGCCCAATGCAGAGAGTAATGACCAGGGAGCCAAAATCTTGTAGTGGAGATGCAACCCATACCTGTAGGAAAATAGGTGCAAACTGGTGCGGCTGGACAACAGCACTTCTGTGCTCCAATGTGGTTGATGGGGGGACTTTAGATGGTGGTAAAGTATCCCTACAATAGGCCAATTTTACCCCAAGCTAGCCCCAAAGAGCTCCAATAGGCCTGCAATAGGCCCAAGCTAGCCCCAAAGAGCTCGAGGGAAGGCAGGAGGCATAGGAGCTCGAATAAGCATGAGATATGGCTATCCCCTTCCTGTGAATACCTTGCGTAACCTATAAACCAATAAAAACTTGCAGTAAAATGGAGAAAAACCTCTGATGTAATGCCTTGAGGGTGCCTCAATAGGTCAGGAAGGTGCTCAAGGAGCCGAGGAGTGACGGGTGCTCGGGAAGCTCGGCTATGGTTGCCAGAAAGGAGACCCAATGATGTAGGTATTTGAATGGAAGCTAAGAATGCCACGAACTAAGCTCAGGAAGTCGAGAAGCCTTGCTTTGATATACCAGTTGAAAGGTGAGAAGGATCGAAGCTTGCTTGGAAGTGAGCTATGGCAGAGAGAAAGAGCAAGAAGAGAGAGAGACACAAATGGGAACTCCAACAGTCACAATGTGTGACTGGGACTTCCTTTATTCAAACTATCACTAAAAGAATAAAAAATAAAGTGGCAATGACAGGCACCTGTCACTTGCAGTGTGCAGTGGCGGGTACTATCAGTGTAGTAATACAGGGGCGGCTAGGTAGAGGTGCGTTTACCCCCAATATGTACTACTTCTTTTAGGTTAGCGTACTTTTTGTGATTGCTTGATCTTTATACCATTGCTTCCACCAAAGCCTGGCATTGCCATGAGTTTGAGCTTGGCAATCATAGAGTGGCTTGTAGGTGTTATTCATGTTGCACTAAAGTAATACTCCATGGATTCAATCCATACTTCGGCATCGGCTTCAATAGTCTTCCATTTCCCATCGAATTCAAGTGGTTTGATTTGTTTGAGAAGAAACTTATTCTCTTGTGCCTTTTCCAGGCTTAGTGTGGGAATATGATTTTGATTTTGTGTTTGGGGTTGTATCTAGTTTCAATTTAAACTTTTGTGTTAAGATTGCATTTACATATCTCTTCACAACTTATCTCAATGCGCATATTATTTTTCATTAATATTGTGCAACAAGATAGATAATCTTAAAATTCTCATTTATCCATTAAGAAACATGAGCCTTAAGTACAATTATTCGGAGATAGATAGAGATAGGTTGGGATGATTCTTCTTTCAAGGGATACATCAGCGTTAGGTTAATAATTCCTTATTGGATTCAGCTATGGGAATAGAATAGTAATAAGAGTTTGGGGAATGGATTCTCAAGAAGTGGTAAGTCATGGGAAGTTCAGAAAATCACCATTTTTGATAGCCATGACATTCATTTTTCCCCATTACTTTAATTCTATATACTGGCAAGACTTTGACCACCTCCTCATAGATGTAGCGAGTCTATTCTACTTGCCGACGTCCGATGTGTAGGATCGAGTTCAGATGTGCCTCATGGAAGATGAATAACTTGATAATCTTCAAGTTCTCCAACCATTTTAGTCTCTTCAGATTGTTTTGAAGATAGGCAAATTGGTTGGCATCTAGGTAGTAGTAACCTGCACTCCAAGTCCAACGTCTTTCCACAAACAGTGGTGAAGGGTTGTAGAGGTGATCCAGGATCCCCATCATGTCAGTTCTTCTATGAACTTGAAGAATTCATAGCAATCCTGAACATGATATGAATTATGAGAAACCTGCTCCATGCCTAATAACAACAATCCAGAAGTGAGTAAAAGAAAAAAAAAATTCTAATGAAAATATCACTTCACTCTTCTTGATTTATTCTTATCTTGATTGTTTTATTTGTTGATTTGCTTTGATACCAATTGTAAAATGCCCGGGTCGCGACATGTTTTAGTAGTCCATTGGGAATCTGATCTAAAAGACAATGCATGGCATTCCCACATAATGTCATAGGGTTTGTCGAATAGTGAATCCCGATTCTACTTCACAACGAAGTGTGTCGGCCAACCAGTTAGGATTGACCTGAATATTCTAGATTTCTAATGGTCAAGTCATGCTACAACCTTCTAGTGTCTCGATCTTCAAACAATCTACTTTGTGCAGAGCATCTAAACCAATGTGGACTCATATCACACTTGGTTCAAAGAGAATGGGAAACAAGAGGGATGCATCACTCGACCTCTCTACCCGTAGGTTAAAGTCCCATTTCGGTCCCCTAAAATGATATGAGCCAATGTTCTCTGAGACCACCCTACCATAGGACGAGGCCAGTTCCGTCCACCCACTTCCCTTGATAGCTTTAGTTTTCTACTTACCTAAGGGCACATTAGTGGTAACATATTTGTAGAGGCGACGAGCCCAAGCTCAACCGCCAAGACCCATGGACTACTTATTGGTCAAGCGTTTCAAGTGAGCATTAATGGCTACCTCTCACATAGTCCACGCCCTACCCCTCTCTACGAGTGTAGGGAGCTTACCTTGATGCTTGATTGATTTGTTTTCTCTCTCAAGCACTTCAATAGCTCCACAATTCGTGATGCAAGCTCAAGCATTCTTAAGCCTCTTCCCACAAGCTCCATCCTCCATAGCCATGTGTGAGACGAGAGAAGAGAAGAGAAGAAGAAGAAGAGAGGAGACAGGGGAGGGCTTCACTTCCAAGATCACTCACCCTCACACACTCACTCCCTCACTCACTCACATTCCCTCTCTCAAGCACTCACAAGCAAGCAAGCAAGAGAAGACAAGAAGAGAAGAAGAAGAGTCCACTTTGCCACACACCAAGAATGAGCTCTCATTCACTTTTTGAACTTTATATACAAAACCCTCTTTCTCTTGGGCACGAATATCCCCTTTTTACATGGCAGCCATGGCCTAGGCCCTTTTTTCTATTGTTCTCCTATCTTCCTACCTTCCTTCCTACCGCCCATCTACGTTTACAATTTTCACGGGTGAGAGCCCGTTGCTCTTTTACAAAGGTTTTGGCTGCACCTTTATATTTAAAGGTGCGCCTTCTTGCTTTTGGCTTCTTGAAGCAAGACATGGTTGCATCTTGTACTCTTGGTGGTTGTTCCCATGCTTTTAGATTTCTTTTGGGCCCACTCTCTTGTAGGGCACCTTTTTCATTTTTCCACTTTGCATTTTTTCTCTTGATACCTCGTTTTCCACTTCCTTCACTTTGCAATAAACATTACCCCCTTCTAGTTGAGTGCCAGTCCCATGGCACTACTAGGTGGTGAGTCGAACTTTGTTGCTAGGGTAGCCATGTGCCTTTTTGAGTGTGTATACGAGCCCTATTGGAAAGTGTGTTGGAGGAATTTATGGAACTCGAAGGCCCTTGTGTTTGGAATGAGCCCTGGTGTTGGAGGGATTTATGGAACTAAAAGGCCCTTATGTTGGGAATGAGCCCTAGTGCTAGAAGGATTTATGGAACTGAAATGTCCTTACAATAGGAATGAGCCTTAGTGCTAGAGGGATTTATGGATTTGCATAAGGGATTTATGGAACTGAAAGGTCCTTGGGTTTGGAATGAGCCCTGGTGTGTTAGAGGGATTTATGGACCTGCTAGAGGCATTTATAGAACTAAAAGGTCCTTGAGTTTGGAATGAGCCTTGGTGTTGGAGGGATTTATGGACCTACTAGAGGGATTTATGGAACTGAAAGGTCCTTGAGTTTGGAATGAGCCCTGGTATTGGAGGGATTTATGGATTGATTGGAGGGATTTATGGGACTAAAATTGAATATCGTGTTGGACGGATCTATTTCCTGGCCCTCTACACTTGTCGTCTCTTACATTGTTCCAAATGAGCTTCTCCATTCACTTTTTGACTAGGACTTTCATGTCCGCCCCTTTCTTTGTTGTGCTTGCATGGTGGCACGTTGCATAAGATGGGGAGTGCACTGCATGGATGATGGGATCTATGGAGCTAATGGATAGGGCCTTTGTTTGTACCTGGAAAGGAAAGAAAGGTGCACTACATGGGGGGCATTTGTACCTTACTGTGGAGTGCGTGGTGCCCATGCTTATGAAACTTGGAGATGGATCTAACCTTGGGTAAGCCCACAGTGGTGTCCCACACTTGAGGACCCAATTGGTGCATAAGGGAGGTGCAGTGCATGGGGCTTAGGGTGACGCGTCTACCCATAGGTGAATGTTACCTCCCTAGGTGTGTCCTACCCTTGATGTGTCCTAAGAGTGGTGGGGAATCAAAATGAGACTAGGGGGTTAGGGATGGAGCCGATGCACCTAACTTGAGAACCCCTAGGTGTAGTGACTAGGAGCTATGTGCAATTTGCATTTTTTCTTTTGTTACATAGTTGTGACAGAAGTTAATCTTCGTCATTAGAGTGAGATGGAGATAGGGGCTTAATAGATTTGTTAAGAAACTGATGGCTTTGGAGATATCCCTTGAGGTTTGTTAGCCATGGTCATGGTCTATTATGCCCTTAGCATGGTTAGACTTAGTTGTGTTAGTTCTATGTGTGAGACAGCCTCTAATTGTCTCATGAAGTTATTTGCCTCATGAAGTGCACTTTTGGATAGTTGCAAAAATATGACCTGATTAGGAATTTTAGTGTATTCTTATTATCTTTCTGATTATCTCTAATGTCTACTTCTGATGTATGATGGATTCACTTCAAAATATGAAGGATTTGACAGTTGGTGCCATCATTTCTAGTGTATCTGTTCTATTTATAGCATGTTTTATGCATTATGGTTCTTATTCTTTGATTTGTAGTGCTAAGTAGAGTTGATCTATGTTGTCATATGATTATTTCTGAGTTTTTGTGATTTTTGGGCATGATATGGAGTATTTGCTTCATGAAGTATTCTCTATTCTTTTATGCATTTCTGCATAGAAAGGGCAACAAACACTTTTGGCGATCCTGCCATCGATCCAAACCTCTGGTGCAAAGATTTTTCAAAAATGACCTTGTTCTTGGCGAGAAAACCTAATTTTCTATATACAGTTCAAAGGGTTTTCTGCATATAGATTGTGTCATTCATTTCTTTGATCATATGGTGGAAGGTACAATTGAAAATGACTCAGTTTGAGGCCAGATATTTGAATTTGCTGCATGAAGTAGTAGTTGCTGCATGAAGCAATAGTTGCTACATGAAGTAGCAGTTGTCTGCATGAAGTAGTTCTCTGTATGAAGCAGAATTTGGTTGGGAGCAGCTGTGAAAACCTAGAGACAAGATTATTAAAGTCTTGCTATGTTGTTTTCTAATGTTAAAGCACATACATGATACTTATCTCTGAAGATATGTATTGGATAATCTAGTTGCTTCTTGGAGCATTGGCAAATTGCTTGAAGCATCATGATGCAAATTAAAGATTTACTTTGGTATCTTTGCATTTATGTCAGGAATTACCTGTATCCATCAAATGTTATTTTAACCCGAAGCAAACCCAGGGAATTCAGAGAAGTATTGCCAAGACAAAAATGGGGGTCAGGGCAAAATGAAAGTGAAGCAAGAGGAAATCCCATCCTGGATGAAGAGGTGCTTTCCTTGTCTAGGGATGAGGTCCAGGATATTGGTACCTCTAAGGGTACCATTACATCATATCATTCTCCTGCTACATCGAGTGAATCTCCTCCAAGTTCCATTGAAGATGATAATGGAATACCTAAATTGGAGTATTCTACAACTCCTCCTGATAGAGCAGTTGAGAGATTGCAGCATTTGGTATAGGGGAGTACTATCCTATTGAGGAGTAGGTTATCACAGCAAAGAAGTCTCCTACTTTTAATCCCTTAAAGAAGAGAAAGCCTAAAGCCATGAATCCCAAACCACCACTCAAAGTTAGGGCATCAAAGTTTTCAGGGCAAAAGAAGGAGGATCCGGATGTCATGTTGCATAGTTTGAGACAAGGTGGGCGGCAAGTGGCTTCAACAATATGTTTGGGGACCAAGTTAAATTACAATAGTTTTTGCAGCAACCTTTAAGGGTAAAGCCATGGATTGGTACAATACTTATGGTGTTGGAAATTTTACAACATATGATAATCTTAAAACTACTTTTTAAAGCAAGTTTAGAAAATATAAGACTGCTCAAGATGTGCTTAAAAAGTTGAAGCAAATTAAGCAGAGGAACATGTTAGTGAAGGATTATGCCCAAAAATTTAAAAACCTAGTGAGTAGATTGAATCAATAGGATAGTCCTTCATTGGATTTACAATATTCATACTTTGTTAAAGGGTTGGATAGGGGTATTGCAAGTGCTATTGCTAGTGCAAAGGTGGGGAACAATAATACCATTGATGCATTGGCTGAAGCAGCACAAAGAGTGGAAAAAAGGCTTGGCATGAGTAGATCCAAGAAGAAGAGCAACCGAGATTCTTCAGGTTCTAAGACTGATGATTCTGATTCGGATGATAGTGTGGATGATGAGAATACCTCATGAAACTCTAGGATAGATTACGAGTCAAGTGATTTAGACGATGAAAACAAAAAAAGGAGACAAAGATGGCACAAAAAGAAATCTAAGAAGGATTAAAATTCTTCTAAAGATAAGCAGAAGGGGAAGGACAAATGAGATAATACAACTTTGGAGAAGCAGCTGGAAAAGAAGATAAAGAAAAAACTCTTGGATATGGGAGTAGTGATCTCTTCAAGGAAGGGGAAGTTATGTTCAATCTGCCAGAAAGTTGGCCATGAAGCTAGATAATGTTGGTATAATCTAGTAGTGAGGAATGCAAGGCAACATATAGCACCCCCAATGGCACTGGTAAATCAAATTGTGCCAAACATGGTACAATAGAGAGGATATAGAGGTTTTGGAAGAAAAGGTCAACAACCTAAGCAATGGGGTAATGACCAGCCACAACATCAGAATAATGTTCAGCAGAGGCAGAGAGGAACTTGCTATTATTGTGGCAGGTAGGGACACATGTCAAGACCTAGCTGTGAATTATGGGTACGCCATAGGGTTGAAAGGGGAATGTAGACTGGGGAGCAACAAGAAATGCAACCGGTAGGACTACCCCTTGGACAGCAACCACTAGCACCCGCAGTAGTAGTTCTTGTTGAGTTACCTGCAGAAGTCATGGAGAGCCAGGCAGTAAGACATCAACTGAACTAGGAAGTTTAAGGAGTTTTATAGAAAGAAGTGTTAGGTAAGGGTGTCTCAAATGTATCTAAGCATGGTTAAATCCATTGGTGTGCTGTGATTGCTCAAATTACATAGTTGTGGAAGATTTCCGGATGAGACAGTAGTTTTGGTTGTTACTAGGGCAAAAGCTAAGCAAAAGATTAATTGGAAAGATTAGGAAAAGGCTAGGGAAGTAGTCTCCAAAGAAGTTTTGAAGTTACAGAAGAAGCAGCATATGAAGCAGCCTAAAGATACTAAATTGCCTCATGAAGTTCAAGACAATCAATTGGTTCATGAGGAAAATTGGCAAGATATGTTCATGACAGGAATGCAGTCTAGCATGCAGCCTCAAAGTTTGGATTCTTATGAGGCATTGCATGGTTCTCATGAGTTGTTTGCTGCACTAACTAAGTCGGCATTACAGTTAACTTTGGAGCAAATCCTTAATTTAATTCCAAGATTCAAGGAAAAGCTTCTAACTAAGATTAAGTAAAATCATGATAAAGTGTTGAAACATTATGCTATGGATAGGGAACAGATCTTAGAATGTCAACTAGTGATTCCCACACAGATAGAGGTGGTGGATTACAAGGTTTCGACTATTTAAGTTGAGTACTTCGGTAGTAAGTTTGATGATGTTCTTTTGGATGGACGTTTAGGAGTTAACATTTTTTGCCTGAAGAGATGCACTTGGCACATAAATTGCAAGGACTTGTTGTAGCACCATTTCAGGTTAAAATGGTAGATCAAAGAAGATTATAGCGATTGGGAATATTAAAGAATTATCTTATTTGCGTAGCGAGCTAAAGTTCAAGGTCAGTTTTGTTGTTCTCCATATGGAAGGTTTAGGAGATTCCTATAATATGCTACTGGGAAGACCTTGGTTTAGACTTGCTAAGTTGAAGCAGGATTGGGGTTCAGATACAACAATTATTCCTCATGGAAGTAAAGAAGTCAAGCTGTCTACAATTAATCAAGTGGTTTTGAAGCCCAAGTACAATCCATTAATTGCTCAAAAAATTAATGTTCCACCTGAGATTGAAGATGATGAGGAGGAGCTTTTTCTACAAGCTAATCCTACAGTTGTACCTGTTTTAAAGTGGGCATTGGAAAGATTTTGTCTTAGTATAAGCTATTTCCAACAATATTATCATCAAAAGTGGCTGTACCTATAGAACATCATACTTACCCCATGTAGCAAAACAGAGTAATTTTGTGAAGCAAAACTACTGCTCTATGAAGCAAAACATTGACTTCATGGAGTAGAATAGTAATTTCCTACAACAAGACAATAATTTGGTTGTAGAAAGCAGTGGTACCTCTAAGGGAAGTCAAGACATTGGTTTGGAAACTGTTAAAGAGCAAAAGAAGCCCTTTTTAGAGGCAGAGGAGGATTTGGACAAAGCAAGTCAGCAAGCTATTATAGATGTAGAGTTAAAATATGAGCATACTATGAATAAGTCAACTAGAGTTTTTGAGGATGATGTCCAAGAAGTGTATTTGCAAGCTGCATTCAAGCATTAGTTGATTAATTTTTGTAAAGACTTTTAGAATATCTTTGCTTGGGAATATACTAATATGAAGGGGTTTGATCCAAGGGTTTGTTTTAGGATATCTTTTCTTGGGAACAAGTGCAAAGCCCATTATGCAAAAACGGTACCACATGAATCATAATTATGCTAAGTAAGTGAAGGAAGATATTGATAAACTCCTTTGATTTGGTTTTATCAAACATGTCAATGAAGTGACTTGGTTGTCACCAATAGTGGTGGTGCCTAAAAAGAATGGCAAGATACAGGTTTGTGTGGATTATAGAAAGTTGAATGCGGCAACAATCATTGATCCATTTCCTCTTCCATTCACAGATTCTTTACTGGATGATGTGGCAGGTCATGAGATCTATAGTTTTTTGGATGGTTTCTTGAGATATTATCAGATCCACATGCATTCGGATGATATGGATAAGACAACATTCATAACGGAATGGGAAGCTTATGTAAGTACTGTGATGAATTTTGGATTAAACAATGGACCTCCAGAGTTTCAAGAAGTAGCTTATAAAACTTTTGATCCCTATCTTACATCTTTTATGTGGGTTTTCATAGATTTTTTTGTGTATTTCGCAAGAAAGTGGATCATTTACAATATCTTTGACTTTGTTTTGAAAGATGCCATCAATTCGGAATGTCCCTTAACCTTTTTGAATCCGTTCTTTTGCCAAAAGAGGAGTTATTTTGGGTCATATCATTTTAGAGGAAGGTATGGCTATTGATTTAAGGAAAATTCAAGTTTTTCAGAAGGTTGTTGTACCTAAAATAGTCCTTGAAGTGATGCGCTTTGTGTCAAGATTGTGGGAGAGATGAAGGAGTCTCACTTTTAGCTTTCTTGCTTGCACAATGGGGGAATACACACATAGGTGGAGGCTGAAAACAGTTTTCCTCTTCTTAGTTGTGTAAGCCAAAAGAACTCTCGTACATAGAAATAGAATAATCCTATATATGGGTCTCAAACCAAACTCAACTAACTAAGGTGGCATACTAACTGAGCCACGAACTAGAGTAGATAAGTATAGCTGTCATCTAGCTATTATTCATGGGCGGTGTATCAACTGCATCTGCACAACTAACAAGTCGGTGACATAAATGCACAACGGTCACCCTGGCATATCACGAGTGGAGCTCGATATCTCAACACTCCCCCTCGAGCTCAATCCCAATTCCTGCACACCAAGCAGGTCTTTGAACTTACGCAGCTTCTCTGTGCCCAATGCCTTCATAAATATGTCAGCTACCTGATCCTCTATGCCAACATAAACTGGAACAATAAGACCTAGTAGAACTCTCTCTCGCACATAGTGATAATACACCTCAATGTGCTTTGTTCTAGCATGATAGACTGGGTTATTTGCCAAGTGTATACTACTCTTGTTGTCACAATAAATGACAACTGGCCCATCTATAGACTGATGCATATCATAAAGTAGCTTATGCAACCAAGCTACCTCACATGCAGCCATTGCTGCACCCCTGTACTCAGCCTCTGTGCTCGACAAGGCAACCGTAGGTTGTTTCTTGCTGCTCCAAGTGACTGCAACACTTCCAAAAGAGAACACATATCCACTAGTAGATCGTCTATTAGAAATACTACCAGCCCAATCAGCATCAGTGTATCCATGCAACTGTATTTGAATCCCAGTCTCATAAAATAGTCCATACTGCAATGTGGACTTCACATGCCTGAGTATGCGTCTAGCCGCATCAAAATGCAGTTTCCTTGGAGCCTGCATAAAATGACTTACCAATCCAATAGCATAGCTCAAATCTGGCCTGGTAATAGTCATATAAATCAAACTTCCTACTATGCGTCTGTACATAGTAGGGTCTTCCAGAAACTCACCTGCATCTGTGCTCAACTTCACATTCTACTCCAAAGGAACTGAAATAGGCTTACAACCTGTCATCCCATATTTGGACAGCATGTCCAATCCATACTGCCTCTGCAAGAGCCATATCCCACTTGATGATCTAATCACCTCAATGCCCAAGAAATAACGCAGCTCTCCCAAATCCTTCATCTCAAACTTCTGCTTCAATAGCATTTTCACATGAAGGATATCTTCATCACTATCACCTGTGATAATTAAATCATCAACATAAATGACAAGTAGCATAATACCTTTCTCTGTTTTTCTCACATAAAGTGAGAAATCTTCCTTGGAAATCTGAAAGCCAATAGTGACAAGATACTGTCCTATCTTGTCAGACCATGCTCTAGGTGCTTGCTTCAAGCCATACAAGGCTTTCTTCAACCTGCAAACAAACTCAGGATGAACAGCATGCACATAACCTAGTGGCTGCTCCATATAGACCTCTTCTTGCAAATCACCATGCAAGAAGGCATTCTTTACATCCATCTGATGTAAAGACCATCCCTTTGATGCAGCCATAGCAATGACTGCTCTTACGGTTGCCATCCTTGCAACCGGAATGAATGTTTCTTCATAATCAATGCCATATGTTTGTGCATACCCCTTGACTACTAATCTTGCCTTGTATCTATTCACAGAGCCATCTGCATTGTGCTTCACCTTATAAACCCACTTACAACCAATTGCATTCTTATCTTTAAGCAAAGGTACCAATTCCCATGTAGCATTTTCTTCCAAAGCATCCATTTCTTCATCCATGGCTTTCTCCCATTTTTCTTTTCCCATGGTTTGCTCAAAAGAAGTGGGTTTTGGTTCTTGTATCACTTTGACTATATAGGCATAGTGAATGGTTGTAAATCCATCATATTTGAGCCTATCCACAGGATACCTAGCTCTGGTAGACCTGCGCAAAGTAGGCTCACTTCTAGATGCTCTTAAAACATCCCTGGTCTTCCTTACTCCAGGTGTAACAACAGAAGGAATACCCAACTCATCATCAATGCTTTGTTCTGAGCCACTGGATTCACCATCCACATAAGAGTGACCTGCATTCATATCAAACATGGGCTGATCTACCTTCTCTTTTCCTTTTCGTGATACCTGCATAGCACTATCTGCATTGCTTTGAGAAGATTCTCCTAATCTCAATCTGCTTGTCCATGGTGAAGAATGTCAACCACTGCTAGAGGACACTCCAGATCCACTAATATTCTGTGACTGCTGCTGTGAAATCTGTGCAGCATTACCATTTTGTGCATCTACATCATCAATCACATTTACTGGTTTATACCAGCTACTCATCTCATTAAAAAAAACATCTCTGCTCACTGTAAACTTACGAGTAGAAGGGTTATAGTATCTATACCCTTTCTGCACAGAGAGTAACCAATAAAGATGCACTTCTCAGCTTTTGGATCCAACTTGGATCTCAACTCATCTAGCACATGAACATAGGCAATGCAACCAAAAATTCTTAAATGAGAAATATCTGGTTTCCTACCAGTATACCTCTCCTCTGGAGTCATGCCATGTATTGCTGCAGTGGGAGTCCTGTTCATTATGTAGACTGTTGTAGCAACTGCTTCAACCCAATAAAAATCTGGCATGTCTTTTTCATTGAGCATGGCACGAGTTACCTCTCCAATATGCCTATTTTATCTTTCTGCAATTCCATTTTGCTGTGGGGTATGACTACATGAATATTGCTGCTTTATGCCATGCTTCTACAAGAACTTTCCAAACTCATTTGAGAGGTACTCTCCCCCTCCATCTGACCTTAGGCATTTTATTTGCAGGCCTGTTTCTTTTTCAACCATAGCTTTAAGAGTTTTGAAATGCCCAAAAACTTCACTTTTCTTTTTCATAAAATACACCCAAACTTTTCTGCTATAGTCATCAATAAAAGTGACAAAATAATGACAGCCTCCAATAGATGCAGCTTTAGTAGTCCATACATCAGAGTGGATTAATTTCAATGGCTTCTTACTCTCTTGAACATGTCTAGGAAATGGTTTCCTTGCCTGTTTTCCAAATTGACAGGCTTCACATACCTTATGCATTTCTGCAACCTTGAATTTAGGCAATCCTGCAACAATATTTTGGGTCTACATTGCTTTAAGTCGTTGTACATTAACATGACCAATGCGTTTATGCCAGATATCAATATCTACAACTACACCGGTCCCATGTGCAAACATTGTTGCACTCAATTCAGGCATGTCTGCATCCAACATAAACATTCTGCCCTTCTTCTTTCCTTTTGCTATCAAGTGACCTTTATTTTTCATATATTCAACAAAGCATCCATGAGGATTAAATCTGACCTGCAAGCCCTGCTCAACCATTTGACCAACAAAAACCAGATTCTTGGTGATATTCGGGACATGAAATACATCTGACAGGTATTTCTTTTTCCCATCCTGCATAGACAAAGGAAATTTTCCAATCTGCACAATAGGATGTGCAGTATCATCACTAGTCTCCACAAATCCTAGTTTTTCCATTTTCCTTGCATCCTACATCCATTCTGCATGACCTGTCATGTGGTTTGACGCACCTGAGTCAACATACCACACCTCGTTGCTTTCTTCTGCACTTGTCACAGAATTGTTCATGTGCGGCACCATAAACAAATGCTCATTTCTGTCATTACCTTGTCTACTAGAAGATGCATAATTCTCTTGTTGCAATTTTCCATTCATGATTTCATTCTGCTTTTTATAGCAGTCTTTAGCCATATGACCCATTTTACCATAGTAGTAGCATTCAACATTGCTGTTTGCATTTTGGCCTCTTTGCCATCCACCATGACCTCTTTGGCTCCCCCTCCCTCTAGAGTTACCACGTCCTCCTCCATAGGACTGGTTTTCTTGAGTTTGTTGCATATTCTGATTTCTATCACGGCCTCCAGATCGGCCTCCTCTACCTCTGCCTCTACCTCTTCTAGCATTTGAGTAGAAGATAGTTTCTTTTGAAGGTCCTCCTGAAGAAGATGCACCACCATTTCTCTGCTCCTCAGAAATTAGAAGAGCAATCAACTCCTCAAAATCAGGAAATCTTTCACGGACGGAAATGGATGTTCGGAACTGTGCATAATCCTTTCCTAGACCATTCAAGGTCACGGAAACTAAATCATCATCTTCCACTGGCGACCCAATGGAAGCAAGTGCATCTGCAATCTTCTTCACCTTCATGTGGTAGTCATTGATGCTCATACTTTCTCTTTGCACATTGTGCAACTCTTGCTTGAGCTACATTTTCCTCGCTTGCGTATTTGTGCTATACATTTTTGACAAAGTATCCCATGCCTCCTTTGGTGTACTTGCATCTTGAATATGCACAATCATAGAGTCTGAAATATTGATAGATAGCCAGTACATAACTTTTCTAGCTCTCTCATGCCATCCTTTAAATGTCTGCATTTGTTGTTGATTGGGAACATCAGGAAGAATTGGTTCTTCTTCATTTCCTGCAATGAATTCCCAATATCCTTTTTCCATAAGAAAATTCGTCATTCTGAACCATGCTTGGAAGTTGTTCTTGTCAAGATTTTCAGTGACAATCTGTGAAAGAGAATCAAAGCCATTACAGAACACTCCAAAGAATTCTGTCACTGCAAAAAACACAGCTTCAGCCTCACAAGGGCAAATCTGCAAAACTGACGAAAGTGGTATTTGACCACACAGTCACTTCCTAGTGACGATTTTGCATCAACAGGCAACAAGGATGATTATGTACCTCCCAATGTCTCTGTGCAAAGGCATACAATGCAATTTCTACGGTAACTTTTCATCGACCTGTAGAACAGTGGTCACACAGCATAAAACAAGGCCTTTTCCTGAGTGTGTGCAGAAAACTTCCGCCTCCAAAACAGGCCTCAAAATGACCTCAAATCAAAAAAACAGAGCAACCAAGGGCTAAAGCCTTCTCTCGCAGCATATATTGCCCTCTTGCTACATCGCGAAGGGCATCTCAATCTGAGACAATGCACTCTTGCACTTTCCAGCTGTGCTACCTGCAGAGACTTGCTCCCAAACAGAAAAATGAAAGCAACACTGGTCCTCTTACCAGAACACCGCGAACTTGGTTTGCTTTCTTGAGCTCCTTACCACGAACAAGGCTCTGATACCATGTCAAGATTTTGGGAGAGATGAAGGAGTCTCACTTTTAGCTTTCTTGCTTGCACAATGGGGGAATACACACATAGGTGGAGGCTGAAAACAGTTTTCCTCTTCTTAGTTGTGTAAGCCAAAAGAACTCTCGTACATAGAAATAGAAGAATCCTATATATGGGTCTCAAACCAAACTCAACTAACTAAGGTGGCATACTAACTGAGCCACGAACTAGAGTAGATAAGTATAGCTGTCATCTAGCTATTATTCATGGGCGGTGTATCAACCGCATCTGCAACTAACAAGTCAGTGACATAAATGCACAATGGTCACCGTGTCATATCACGAGTGGAGCTCGATATCTCAACACTTTGTGGGGCAGGTTAAATGGCAAAGTAGATATTTAAGGTATCTAGCTCATATTTGTGCTCCACTTACATTGCTTACTAAGAAGGAAGTTTAGTTTGTTTGGAGGCATGATCAGGATATAAATCTTTTGCTATCTTGAAGAAGATGTTGGTAGTAGCACCAATTGTGCAACCACCACATGGGATATTCCATTTCATCTTTTTGTTGATGTATCTCATATTGTAGTGGTGGCAGTTTTGATGCAGGAGAGGATTGCAGGTTTGTTCAGACCAGTCTACTATGCAAGCAGGAGGCTTACAACAGTGGAGAAGAACTATACTATCACTGAACAAGAAGCTCTCGGAATGATATTTGCATTGCAGAACTTCAGACATTATTTGTGAGAGGGAAGTGGAACCTAGGAGAAAGAAGCTTGGCAGTGAGAGCTAGCAGATGGAGAGTAAGAGCCAAGAGATAGAGAGAGACTCAAAAGTGGGAACTCCAACGACCACAATGTGTGGCTGGGACTTCCTTTATTCAAAATGTCACTAAAAGAATAAATAATAAGTGACTGTGACGGGCGCCCGCCACTTGCAGTGTGCAGTGGCTGGTATTGTTAGTGTACTAATACATGGGTGGCTAGGTGGAGGTGCCTTTACCCCCAAAAACCTCTCACTTAAAGAATAATCTATCCCAGTGAGAGAGATAAAAAAGAAAAGATAGTAAAACATGTACACATGTACAACATGATGAGAAAAAAGATGGCATCTCATCCAATGCCCATCAATCTCCCAAGGAAGGCAAAGCGCTCAGTAGTGAGGCCGTTCGTGAGAAAGTCTGCAGGATTCTGGTCAGTTTGTTGACAAGGTCAACAAACCTGTCCTCAATGACCTCGTGAATGAAGTGATACCTCACCTCAATATGTTTCGTCTTCCCATGGAAGACCAGATTCTTGGCCAATTGAATGGCACTCATAGAATCCAAATGTAGTGTAGGCATAGCATCTGTCATACTAAGGTCAGCAATTAAATGGCATAACTAGATAGCCTCCTTGCAAGCCTCTGTGGCTAAAATATACTCAGCCTCTGTAGTAGAAAGGGCTATACACTTTTTCTCCTTGGACATCCAAGAGATAGCCCCTCCAGCATAAGTGAACACATAGCCAGAAGTGGACTTCCTACTATCTGTATGTCCTGCATAATCAGAGTCAGCGTACCCCATGACTCCTGTATCCTGGCTGCCATAACAAAGACACATATCTACGATGCCCTTCAGGTACCTCATGATACTCTTCACGACATCCCAATGTTTCTTTCTAGGTGTAGCCATATAACGTGCCACAACCCCAACTACAAAAGTAATATTTGGACGAGTGGCTATCATGGCATACATAAGAATGCCCACGGCTGATGCATAGGGAATCTTAGCCATCTCCTCCCTCTGCTCATTGTCTGCGGACAATCGACTTGTGAAACCTTCACATGAGAAGGTAATGGATAGCCAATAGGCTTAACATCTTGCATGTGGAAGAGCTCAACGACTTTATGAATGTACTCCCTCTGTGTGACAGATAGAGTAGTCCTTGAGATCAAGCACGTGTAATGTGCATACCAAGTATATAAGAGGCTTGTCGTCCCAGATCTTTCATCTCAAAGCTCTTTGTTGAGTTGAGCCTTAAGAGCATCTAGCTCCTCATGAGCTATCCCTGCTAAAAGCATGTCATCCGCATAGAGTACCAAAATCAGTAAAGAACCATCATGGGCTTTCTTTGTAAACAAGCACAGATCCATAGCACTGCAGCTGTAACCCTGTGACTACATGAATGCATCAAACTTATGGTACCATTCCCTAGGTGCCTGCTTCAAGCCATATAGACTCTTCTTTAGCTTGCACACTAGGTGTTCCTTGCAAGGGTCTACAAAGCCCTTAGGCTGCTCCATGTAAATCTCATCATGCAAGTCCCCATGTAAAAAGGTCATCTTGACATCCATCTGGTATAAGTCCAAGTCAAGCTGTGCAACCAAGGCCAAGACTAAGTGTAGGGTGGTTATCTTGACCACAAGAGAAAATAATTCATCAAAGTCAACACCATGCTCCTGCTTAACATCCTTAGCAACCAATCAAGCATTGTATGCCAGCTTGGGGTGTCCAGGGGTACTTTTCAGCTTGTACACCCACTTGCATGGCAAAGACTTCCTACCCTGCGGCAAGGAAACCAAATCCCAAGTCTGATTCTTATGCAATGAGTCAAGCTCAGATTGCATAACCCTCTCCCAAGAGTGACAATCACCCTTATGCATAGCCTCATCATAAGTGAGAGGCTCTCCTGCATTTGTAACTAGTACATAATCCATAGAGGCCGCCAAACGGTCAAGAGGTTGCATATCTCTAGTAGAACATCTCAACCCAGGCTGTGCTGCTGACCGACATCCTGCCTAACATCAACATGTCTAGCATTTGGGTCATGAGCATCAAGTGATGCTGCACGCTGTCTAGCTAGCCATGGAGTGGGCTGAATGGGAGCAGGTGGCTCCTCCTAAAAGATAACTTTGTGTACCTCAAAGGGTAAGGTCAACTGAGGAATATACTCCCTCAAAAATTTATGCATAGCATTCATCATATGTGCCACTGAATTGGTTGCCCCCTTGTGGAAGCGTACACATCCTAACCAATCCAATTGGTGTCTTCGTGGGTAGTAGTGATATCCTTGCTTTCTAATGCAAGCTGGAACTAATCATATCCTGAATATAAATCTCCCAAAGAGTAAATTGCCTTGCTTGCAAATGCTTCTGCAAATTCATCCACTATTGGGCTTGATCCAACATTCCTTATGGTGACTTTATTAACTGGTTTCAAATCCTGTATAAACCTCAAAGAACCATTCTTCTTTGGAACAGTAAACCACCGATTTGAATATGGAGCTGAAGAAGGCTCCAAAATCCGCATCATGATCTTCTCATTCAAAAGTTTCAGCAACTTAGGCAAATATGCTGGAGGTACTAGAATAGGCTTTAAATTCCATGGCACATGAGATACTGTAAAGATCACCATAGGTGCAACTATGGTCAGATCAACACATCCAATTTCATCTTGTTGAAATGCAAAGGCTTTCCCATGCCTTGCCAACATCTACAAGAAACAAGCTCTTTTTGCAGGTAAAAGAAAGCTTGTATCACCAATTTTCAGCTTTTGTAAAGTTCCAGCTGTAAATTTATGTTCCACTCCATGTGGATCCCGTAAACTAGGCTGTTGAGTCACTTTTTCAGTCAACCCATCACTTTCAGGTGGTACAGGCAAAGCTACAAGCTTAACCTTATTTAAAACTATTTTGTACTTTGTACCACCCTTGCTTCAGCCCTGTTTTGCATCCCATAACATTCATGCTTAGCAAAATCTTGAATGACTTCATACATTTCTAAAGTGTCAACATAAATAACCTCTTTTTCTACCATGCTTTCAGCATTAATTGCTACATAAATTTCAGCCACTATATCAACATCAATTAGCCCTAAAAACAACCCTAAAATACCTTCATTTGCAGCCATCAAACCATATGTCTTCAGCTCTTTTTCAGCCCATCCTACATATTTCCTTTTAGCCCTGCACATGGCTAAAACATTCTTAAAACTGCCAAGACTACATGCTATCCATTCTTGCAATCCAGACACAAACACAGTTTCCTTCTTTCTTGGAGGCATAATTATCTTCCTAGAGGCTCTACCATAGCCTCCCCTTACAGCAGTGCTATCTAAAAACCCTTAAACTCTCGTGCATTAGGTGGCATGGGATTATCCCGTAGCTTATCCCAATTGCGCGGATGATTCACACAAAAACAGTGAGAAATTGTACTGCCTTTGTATTATATTTACTCCGAACCCGAGCATATGAAGAACCATCATCCAAGGCTTTTGTTTCTAGCCTTGATTCTAAAATATAGGGCTACCCCAAAATCAATGGATAACTATATGAATCTTGCACAAAAAAATGATATTCATCCCTAACATCTCCAATAGTCATG
Organism: Lygodium microphyllum; assembly: GCF_053477565.2. NCBI lineage: Eukaryota > Viridiplantae > Streptophyta > Polypodiopsida > Schizaeales > Lygodiaceae > Lygodium > Lygodium microphyllum. Next base: position 157,951,181 of record NC_141140.1, on the reverse strand, counting down.
GGTACATTCGGACAAGCTGCATAAAGATCCCCTGATGAATTGTTTGCTACCCGCATGCGCCATCCTGGATCTACATCAATTGGCCAACATCCATTCTCATACAAACTGTGTGTCATAACATTGATTTTAGAACCATGATCCAAGAGAGCTATTCAAGGCATCTCTCTTTCTCCCACTTTAACAATTGTCGTTGTTGTAGCATGAGCCCAATGCGTTCACGAATAATGACTGCTTGGAATAAAATGAGCATCTTCTTCTTCATGTGCTTGTTGATGGACATCCCTATTATACATAGCCTTTTCTCTATGCTTAATGCTACCCATAATACCATTTTTGCCCACAAGCTTGTTGTCTATACTTCCATTTAACCCATTTTCAGCATTAGGCTGTTCCGAAACAGCGTTATATACATCATCATATTCCCTTTGAAGATGTTTCTCTATGTCTTTGTCAACCTGCATCAATGCTTGCAAAACTTCACCATCAAACTATCTTTTTCATTTCAGCATATCAATGATTGCATCATGAAATTCACGCTTTGCGATTCCAAGAACTTCGCCAAGTGTGAATTCCACTCTACTGTCAAGTATGCGATCTTGCAAGACTTTTTTAAGATTTGTGTCAGTCTCAAGATCCGATTGTAACATGTAACCAGGCTACTTGCCCCTTTTCTTCCGTTCTTGTTTCTTCTCTTGAGATGCATCATCCATAACATGCTCACATATGGATTTTTCAGTCTCTTTTTGTTGCTCCATTTTACTTCGTGTCATGCGTTTAGATGGGCCTGAAAAGAAAAGACCAGCAATGTCCTCATCTCTTCTTCTCTTTTTTTCCACAAGAGCTTCTTGATTATGAACCTCAGCTAAATAAGCATAGGCTGAAAATGAGTCCACTGGTGCACTCCATCATGTTCTCCCTCGTATATTCTGACTTTCATCAGCCAATTCAAACTTTCCTATTTTGCCCTTTTCCATGCAATCTAATGCTTGCATCCAAACACGAGATTTTGCTTCAGTCATGCTTCCTTTAGGAGCTTCATCAGTCCTTTCAATTCTCAACCCATATGTAGCAAATGCTGTCCTTGCAGCCATATCTTCCAACTTCTTCTGCATGCCACCATTTCCAAAATTTTTCTCTATTGGAAGACAAATTTCTGTTGCATGTATTTTTCCATCTTTCCAAAAGATTAACATTTTTGCTTCCACTTCACGGTAAGCTGTACAATCTCACTTTTCATATTGTAAATTGTCACACCAAATGCATCTCCTCTTGTATCCTTCTTTGTACGGTCTTTGGGCTGTTGTCCGAGCCTTCTCTTCTACCTTAACATCTAACTTTTCGATCTTTGCATAGATATCTGTCAAATTTAGCTTCAAATCATGCATGCCTTTGATTAATTCATCCACATCATCACTTTTTAGAGCTGGACCAACAGGCACCTTAGCTGCAATTTCAGCCCCCTTCTGAGCACTGGCAGTTGTGGTGCCTGTACCCCATCTTAATTTCATCTGCTCTCTCTTTACCAACATATGCACTGCTTCAGTTACATTAGCCCAATCTAAGTTCAATCCTGTTTTAGAAGAGGCATCTTCTAAACGATCAATCAGCTTCTCCTACAATACAGGATATGCAACCTTCATAAACAAATCAATTTTTTGACTCTCCAATGATTGCTACTCATTGGCATCCAATTATGCATACCGACTTTCAAATTCATGGAGCAAAGATGTAGCAGTCAACCCTTTATTGGGCTTTTCAATCCAATCTATAAATGTCTTTTTAGTTACCAATCTTGTATCTTCCAAGAAAAACTCTTCTCTCAAAGCTTTCTTAAAAGCTTCCCAATCAGCATCTCTTTTATGTAATTTATCAATTCGATCATGCAAAGCATACATGGCCAAATGGGAGAAATACCGACTCTATGCATACTACGGTATCCCATGAAACAACATCTTTTCTTCATACAGCCAGATGAAGGCCGAAATATTTTGACCTTTAAACTGCTTCAATTCTTATCCCACTACCTACAATGCATTCACGGCTAAGAAATCAATTATTTCTGCTTCCTGCTGAGTTTGCATCTATTGTTGTAACAACAACTACTGTTGTTGTTGTTGCTAAAACAAAGCAATCATTTATTGTAAAGCATCACCACCACTTGAAGATGTAGAATCTCCCATCTTTACACACCTCTGATGCCGACTTTCACGTCGGGTTCACCATTGTCGAAGCGTTTGCGGTCAAAAGTCTACCGCGGGGGTAAGAGACAGCAAGGTGAAGGGAGATTCAAGGAGTGGAGTAGACGCAAGAGAAGGAGTTGAAAGAAAGAGAAGATATAAAAGAATACTCATAAAAAGAAATAGAAGACGTAGAATAATACTCACAAAATTGAAGCCTGTCAGTTTATTTCTCCATTATGAGAAGACAAATCTCTTGTACACCAAAACGTACACAAAATAATACCTTCCTCTATGCTGCTCAGACCGCCAATCTAATTCTTCCATTGGCTCTGAAAGGGGGGTAAATTACCAACACATCTAGCCAAAATTCTACCAGATCACTCCTTCTTCATCTCCCACTTCGGAGTGCTGTTCACTTCCTAAAAACAGCGATCGCGACATGCGCGATTTCGTCCATCTCTCTTTTTATATAAAATCCTCACAGATGGCTGAAAGCTACATGCTTTCTTTTGCATGTTATCCTAATCTAAAAGTTGTCTACAATTTTTGGATTTTTACAAGAGATAATATCTAAATTATCATAAATTGACTACACTTGTTCAAAAAACTAATATGTTTGAACCATGGACACTAACACTAATGTCTAAAATGGCATTGGCTCTCTAGATCAATAAGAAAGCTGCACTTTAGAGTTTTTCACATGGTGTACGCGATCAATAAGAAAGCTGCACTTTAGAGTTTTTCACATGGTGTGCGCATAGCGGCATGACACCGTCATTCCCTTTATTCAAATATCATTGCAAGAATATAGAATGAAGTGATAGTGATAGATGCCCACTACCTACATACAGTGTACAAGTATGCGGGTATGCAAGTACTATTAGTGTAACTAATACACAAGTGACTAGGTACAAATGTCTTTACCCCCAACAACCTCCCACTTAAAGGAAAATATTCCCCTAGTAATAAGGAGAGAATAAGAAAAAGTGACAAAGTACAAATGTATATAAGTACAATAGGATGAGCAAAGACATCATCTCATCCAATGTCCATCGACTTCCTAAGGAAGGCTAAACAATCTATTGAAATGCTTTTAGTGAGCAGATCTATAGGATTTTGGTCAATTGAGAACTTGACAAGCTCAATGCAGTTGTCCTCAATGACCTCTCGAATAAAATGGTAGTGCACCTCAATGTGCTTTTTCTTTGCATGGAAGACTAGATTCTTGGCCAATTAAATAGCACTCATAAAATCCAAATGCAATGTGGGAATCGCATGAGTAATGCCAAGCTCAAGGCCTAAGCAAAGAGTGTCCTTGCAAGCCTCAATGTGGTGGTTGTAACATACTTTTCCTTTGTAGTAGATAGCGTCATACATTTCTATACCTTGGACATCCAAGAAACAACACCTTTAACAAAGGTAAAAATATAGCCAGAGATGGACTTCCTACTATCTACATGTTCTATATAATAGAATTAGTATGTCCCATGACTCCTTTATCTTAGCCACCATAATAAACAGGCATAGTTGTTATACCCTTTAAGTACCTCATGATACCCTTGATGGCATCACAATGTTGTTTGCCAAGTATAGCCATACAGCGTTTTCGAAGGGTTTTTGAAAGCAAAGTCATGACCATAGAGGTTCTTGAGAAATTCCAAGATAGAAGATCAATCAAGTGAGATCAGGCTATGCAGCAGTAAACTCTAGACTCTTCATATTGAATGTAAAAATTGCTAATTTAAAATGCATCTGAGAATTTTCCCAAAAGAAGAAGACCAATTCTAGTCTGCGCAGTGTAGCTTAGTCTCAATTAAAGCTTCAAACAATGAGTCCTACTAAGAAGATGTTTAGGTGTGTCCAAAACCACGCATATACATAATGTCAAAGTGATGTAATGAACAAACAGAAGCCTGTTCAATAAGCCTGATTTTTCTGTTGTTCAAGCACTTTTCCAGAATCTATACTTTGGTAAGTTGACTTAGAACAGAATGGCCAATTAAATTCTAGCTTTGAGCTCACGTAAATAGAGTCATTTGCAGTAAAACAAAATAGTTTATAGCCACTTTCAAGAGAGCACCTCCTCTTTGAACCTTGAAGGAAAGGAGGACATATAGATGTCAACAGGATTCTTATCCTTCATCTCCTTGATATCTACACGAGCTGTAAAGGCTTTACCCTTCCCTGTAATTACAATGGCACCAACTTCAGGTAGTGCATCCAAATTTTTAAGAGCGTCAACAACTTCATGCATTAGTTTTTCAGAGAGTGCATTCAACACTTCAAGCATGTTCAGTACAACCAAACCAACTCTTCCTTTTTCAACAAGAGTTGTTTCGATGCATTTGTAATCTTTGAGTCCCCCTATGTTATGACCACAATATGCAATAGTCTTTTCAGAAATACGGGATGCCAAATGCTTTCCACAAGAAACCGCAAGACTTGAGCAGAGAAAATGTGCCAAGATACCCCCAAGAGCCACCCCTACAACACCCTCCTCTACAGCAAGCCCAATAATAGCGATCTCACTTTTATCACCCCATTCTCCAAGTAAAGTAAGGGAGAAGGTCTCCAATAGTATAGGTGAGAAAAGAGCTGCAAGCAACTATCTTTCTTGCTTTTTTTTTAATCATCAGAATCAGTTCCTGGACTCAATTTGTTTATTTTTCTCTGATCACTATTCGACTCAGCTTCCACCTCAGTCATTTCTGATGATTCTCTATCCTTCTTAGTTGAGGCTTCCCAGATTATCCGTATCCCAAAGACAAAAAAAAAGACAGTTGCCAAATTGTGTGTGAGCCTGCGAGATATCAGGTTTGGTGCTACCCAGCCAAACATTGCCGAAAGAACAATCCTCACTGCAAGAGATCCCAAAAGTATCTCCAGATTGATCGCTTCCTTTTTTAGATACACTGCACTTTTCTTCCCTAGCATTTGATTCCCCTCTCATCAATAAATTCACTCCTCCTCTCATCAACAGGAATCCCAGCAGATCGAAAGCATGTCCTCCATCCGATCGATGGTGCCAATTTCACACTGCGGGATGCATCAAATTCCACGATCAGAGAGAAGTGTCCCAGGTTTCCTTTGTAATAAGCATCAATCAACTCAGTGTTGTTCAGTGTCATGAAATAGAAATGTTTCTGTCTCCTCAGAGCATACTCTCTTTGCCGGCTTCATATGCCATCATATCTCGCACCTCTCCAACATACTCCATAATGAAGGTTCCTCACAGAATCTGCAATCCAAAGCCTTTTCATTTCCCCATATCTTGCACCGTAGTATTAGTTTTCAAATCCAAAAGGCTTTTAACTGGAAATTGATCAACTGATCTCAGTAGCCACATTGCTGTCATCAACTTCATCTTCAAAATTGCTGCTCTCCAAAACAATTTTCAATTATGTGCCGTCCAGATCCCCCGTTGCTTTTTCTTCCCCCAGGCCACCTACAACACGCCTCTTTCTGACCAGAAAAGCGGTCCCTCCCACAATAACAGAATTCCTTGGCCCCCATCACCAAACATTACGGCAAAAAGGAAGGGCAATGTCACAATTGTGAACACCGCTGGATTAAATTCTTGGTACTTTGCTATTCCATAAGCATCTACTATCTCCTGGAAAGCCCCAGCAAACTTGTTCATTTTGAAGTAGGTTGGAGGCATCTCTCTTGTCTGAATAACTTGAAATATGGTTGCCAGTTGAGAGTTACTATCGAAAGCAGCACGTTGCAATGTATCTCGAATCTGAGGCTTAGCAGAGACCAGACACCATCCCTCAAGCACCAAACATTTCCTTGTGACATCTATGCTTAGCATTTTCAGTGTATGAAAATAGCTTTTTCTTTATAGACCATATAAGTCCACAACTCAACATCATATGCAATCCCTGAGAGCATGTTGTCTCGATGTCTATTACCAGCTTCTATGGCAGCTTTAGGTTCAACTAACCTTGTTGACACCTCCTCTATCATTTGAGCTCGCCGCCCAATCTCCTCAAATAAGAGACAGTTTCATGTGAAAATTCCAAGGGAATAATTAATTATCTGGTAGGTTTCCATACTTGGCATACATGCCAACTAGAGCATCACAGATAAGTTCCTCTTGCTCCAACCCCCTCTCCACTATACTGCCCACGCAGAACAAAAATGTAAACACAACGACTAAGTATGTATAAAAAGTAACAAATGTCACACACACAACTTTTTTGGTGGATTCCACACCTCGGATGCATAGCACTATGACATCTACCCCCTCTGATCCTACGCATCCTCTAGATATGGGCCAACTACCCATGATCATTATCGTCAAGATCCACGAACAGATCAATCTCTTCATTGTGTATTTCCGGTATATCAACAAGGTTATCTGTCATATCATCTGTCTCTTCTACTGGAGTTTCTTCTCGTTGCTCTTCTCTTGCAAATTCTTCCAATGCATAATCCTCATCATCTCTTTTCTTGAAAATCTTGATTCTTTTTCCTGCAACATGCACTCTAAGCACTGTCCTATCCAATTCTGTCAGTTCATATGTTGCATTGTCAAAGACATGTGTGACGATGTATGGCCCAAACCATCTTTTCACCATCTTCCAAAGTGTAGTATACTGATTTTCAAGGCTACTATCAAAGACTAATACCCAGTCTCCCTCTTCTATTGCTCTAGGCCGCAAGCGATGCCTGCTGTCAAACCTGTCCTTATTTCTAAGTCTAGCAACCTTCAACTTGTCTCAATAGCTAGCTGAATATCCTCTGGTCTTCTCTCCAACTACTGGATCCGAAGAGCTAAGAGCTCCTCTCTCGTCAAATCCTCCTACCAGGGTAAAACTAACCAAGTCAAAGCACAAGTCTCAGTCGGCATAATCGGTTTCTGACCATACATCAACTCTGTGGGCATATATCATGTGGTAACACTGTGAGTCGTACGATCAACCCACAAAGCAAATGGTAGAAGTCTCGGCCATTCTCCAATCCGTCCTCTGTATGCTTTGGCTAATGCTTTCACTATCGAGAGATGCCCTCTTTCACTCTTTCCATTTCCCTCTGGATTGTATGATGTGATTAGAGCCAACTTGATTCCTAGTTGAGAGAAAAACTCCCTAGCTTCATCTGCATCCAATTCACCGCGATCTACAGTGATCTTACCCACACAGCCATACCTGCTTAAAATTTCTTCCAATAAGAACTTACACACTGCACTAGTGGTCTTCATTCTCAAAGGTCTACCCTCAACATGATTGGTAAGATCCTCTCTAGCCTAAACAATATACCTCATCTGCCATAGACCCATCAGCATAGTAACCAAGTCAACTACCCACTTATAATGAATGCATAGCGGATAGGTCGGATGAAGCTCATCTCAATGACGCACTACGGAATACATCTGACAGTCTCTACAAGTCTCTACAAAGTGAGAAACATCTCTGTACATGCCTTTCCACCAATATTTTTCCTTGATTTTCTAATAAGTACCCCACACTCCTCTATGACCAGCCCAAGGACTCTCATGAAACTCTCTCATCACCTGTAACTAGGTCTCTTTATTGCAGACAACCCGCAAGGGTAATCCACCTCTTTTCTTCGGGTGCTTCCAAAGTAATCAGTCCTTGAAGAAATAACCATAGGCTTTTCTTCTAATCTTCTTGAACTCTTTATCTGTCCATTCATCTCTTTTGCTTAGTGTACTAAGGTACTTGCCAATCTACACAACCAATCTCCAACATAGAGTTCTTCTATGAAAGCCACAATATCATAGACATGGCAAACATGATCAACCATAGCGGCTGAAATTTCTGCATCATCCTCTTCTACAAGTAGTATCTCCTCATCATCATATCTGACTCTAGATAGCGTATCCACCACTAGATTATCCTTCCCTGCTATGTGTTTAAATTCTGGATTTAATGACTTGATGTATGCAATCCATCTCAGCATAGCTATATCCGGAGTAGAGCAACTTGTAATCATACCTATCAATGGCAAGCAATCTGTCTCTACCAAAACTAGGGCTCCAATAAAGTACTCCTTGTCACATTTGAGAGTCGTAACAATTCCCAGTAATTCCCTCTTGATTTGCAGATACCTCCTCTGTCTCTCGTTTAGGACTTTCGCCCCAAACCAAATAGCATACATGTTTCCATCTGCATTATCTTGACCCACAGCCCAACCTATGCCAATTGGACTAGTGTCAACTGTCAATACAATAGGCCTTCTGCAATTATAATCTGCTTTCCTAAGAGTAGGAGCAATCTGCAATAACTTCTTCAATTTCCGCATGGCTCTAGTGTGGCTCTCATCCCAAAAAAAATTATGCCCCTTTTGAAGTAGCTGATATAAACAATCTGCTATGTGTGCAAAATGGGGTATCCAAATCATGTAAAACACACAGGATCCAATGAATCTCCGTACCTGTGAAGTGGTAGAACAATACTCCATAATATTTCCTATAGCATCCACCTTCTCATGTGAAGATTTCCTGCCATAATACCCACACATATGTCCAACAATGACAACCTCATTTACTCCAAAAACAGAATTTTTCCCTGATAGTGTCAAGTTCACTTCTTCTAACCTGGCCAAATTCTTTTCACAAGCTAAAATATGACCAGCCACAAAGTATCTACATCCCTGCCCATTTAGACTCTCATTCTTCTCTTCTTCTGCACACCCCTTAATGGGCACATCATCCAAAAAAGGCATGGTAAGCTGAGGTATGTACTCATGAAGGACCTTATGCATGGCATTCATCATATGTGCAACAGAATTAGTGGCATCTTGAGGCAAGGTACACATCCTGACAAGCCCGATAGGAGTTCTCATAGTGGTTGACCCTGCTTTCCAAAGCCAGCTGAAACTGATCATATCCCGAATACAAATCGCCTAAAGAATAGATGGCACGTCCAACAAATGCTTCTGCAAACTCATCCACAACTGGACCTATACCAACATTCCTGATAGTAACTCTGTTTACTGGCTACATGTCCTGTATAAATCGGCGAGTACCATTCTTCTTTGGAACCGTAAACCACCTATTTGAGTATGGTGCAGATGAAGGCTCTAGGATTCCCATCCTAATTTTCTCATTCAACAAGTCAACTAGCTTTGACAGGTGTGCCCTAGGCACTAGAATAGGTCGGAGGTTCCATGGAATATGAGGAATAGTAAAGATCACCATAGGGGCAACAATATCTGGATTCACACATCCAATCTCATGCGAGAAAAAAGCAAGCCCCTTCCATGTCGCTCAAGCATATCCTGAAAGCATTGTTTCTCTGAGGGTAGCAAGAAATCACCATTCCCAATTTTTAATTCAACAAGAGTCTCTACTGAACATTTATGGCCTATATGCTTTGGATTCCTCAAAATTGGCTGCTTGGCGGCCCTCTCTATTTTCTAATCACTATCAGGTAGAAGCGGTCCAGCTACCAGCTTCACCTTCTTATCCACAGTCTTGTATTTTGTGTCAACCTTGGATTCATTATGATCCTCTGCATTACTCAAATCATGCTGTAAATCAACAATTTTGCTCTTTGATGGTGGCTGAATATCCTCAGCCCTGTGCTCTATGGACTGCATAGGAACATCCCTAAACTCTAGATGTTGAAATATTTCAGTAGTAAACTCTATTGGCTGAAAGCTTTCAGCCCTCTGTCTCTCTGTAGGCTGATCATAATCAGCCGAAAACTCTGTTTGCTGAATTTCTTCAGCACTCAACACTTTTTGCTAAGTCACCTCAGCCTCTGACTCTATTTGTGACACAAAATCTGAAATTTCATGAAACATGTCGAGGGACTGCACTGATACATTACTGTGACAACTCTGTATATCAGCTTTCAACATATTCTCCATCTCTGTCATCGTATCTACACAAACCATACTATCATACATCCCATCTATATGCTCATCATCCTCTAAAATACCTACATTTTTCAAATCTTTCTCCTTCCTGCATATGTACTGCCTGGCAGCTCTAGGCAACTTAGAGATCTTCTGATAACTCATTGAACTGTTTGCTGAAATTCCAACAAAATTGGAGGAGAAAACAATACTGCCAGGAGGCGAGAACTCCAATCCCCTCTGCTCTGTACCACCGTCGTCTCGCGGAACAGCGGTACCTAATGAAAACCCGAATCCCTCACAGTGGGCAAAGGTGCATCTTGAAGAGTATCCCTGTTTCTAGCATGATTTACACACACAGTCATAAAATGGACTGCTCTCATACCATCTTTACTGTGAATTTGTGCATAAGCAGATCCATCATCCATTACTTTCATCTCCATGCGCATCTCTGTGATGAATGGTTGTCCTAGGATTATGGGGTAAGAGCATGAATCCTCCTCTACATCTCCAATAGAAATCGTGACACTGGGACAGGCAGCATACAAATCACCTGCAGTATTGTTGGCGGCTCTCATACGCCACCCATGCTCTGCATCCATAGGCCATCTATTACTGTCATAAACTCCACAAACTATTAGATTAATCTCTGAACCATGATCCACCAAAGCAACATAAGGCACCTGTTTCTCTCCAATTTTTACCATTGTTTATGTAGTTTCCCTAGCCCAATGACTCTGTGAAAAGTAAAGTGACTACGCGGTGCCAAGATAGGCTCATCAGTTTCAGCATAATGCATAGGCTGAACTCTCTTCTCTGTCTGCAGAAAAACAGAAGCATTCTCCACCATAACCTCATCCTCATCCTCATCCAACTCCCCAATCAAAACTCGATGTGTACCAGTAGTAGGCAATGTATGTCTTTTTCTCTTAAGGAATTCTTGGAACTAATCTTGAAACTCTCTTTTCGAGATACCCAAAACCTCAGAAATAGTAAAATCACTTCACTACCAAGTATCTTATCATTAAAGATTTTCTTCATGTTCGTAGATGTCTCAATATCAGACATTAATCTAAATCCTAGCTGCTTTCTCTGTCTAGGTTCCTGCCTCTTTTCTTTCTTTTGAGCATCCTCCATTTGTCGTTCTGGCCCTGGTCTCAAAGACGGCCCTATAGTAGGTGGAGTAACAAACTCACCCCCTCTAGTCTTTTTAGCTACATTTGGATTCTCTTCATCTCTCTTACGCTTCTCCTCAACAAGTACATATGCTCCTTGAGATTTAGCCAAGTAGGCATAAATAGTGTACCTGTCAACATGCAAATCCCAACCTGTCTCAAATCTGATGACTCTCTGAACCTTTCTCAATCTGGACTCCATATGCAGAAGCATCTCCTCTAGCTGCCACATAAGAAGTACGCGCAGCCATGTCATCTACTAATTTCTTCATTCCACCTTTCCCAAAATTGGTAGCAAGCAGAGCTCCTGTTTCAGTCAACCAGATCTTGCCATCTTGTCCCCAAAATATCAAATTCTTCCTCCTTGCATCTTGAAAAGATTCACAATCCCTGCAATGTTGATGGTCTGTACTATCACACCAAAAACATCTTCAATCTCTCCTAGGTGCACTAGGAGCACTAGAAGAAATAGTAGGCGTGGTCAAGGCAAACTGCTCTTTTAATTTCCCCACCAATCTTGCTTTAATTGGTGTCAAATCTGTTATGCCTTTGATTATGTCATCAAGAGAGGAAGGAACCAAAGGAGTGGATGATTTTGGAGCAAAAGGAGCCGGCATCGGTCTTGGAAGAGGAGGAACAAGAGGATTAGAAACAGTAGGCACTGGCATAGGCCAAGTAACTGGCTGAGGAAGAGGAGAAATAACAGGGGTAGAAGCAGACATAGGAGCAAAAGACGGCGTCGGTGTCATAGATCCATTCTGTAGGCGAGTCTTCCATATCCGCCTCTTGGTCAAAGTCGAGATCGCATCCTGGGCATCTTGCCAATCTGTTTTAAGACCCATAGGCCTCGTGCGATCCTCAAGAAGCTCTCCTAATTCTTTCTAAAGAGCAGGATCTATAGCTTGCAAGAAAAGCTCAACTTTCTCAACATCCAATGCTCTTTGTTCAATGGCATCAAGCTGACTATACCTCTCTTCAAATTCTCATATCAATTCTGAAGCAGCTAGACCTTTGTTTATAGACCCACTCTCGGAATGATCGCCGTGTAGCCATCCCAAAGTCCTCAAGAAAATACTCCTCTTTCAGGGCCTTCTTAAAATCTTGCGAATGCAAATTTTGAAGGAAAAGATCAGTCACTTTTGCCCTCAAGGCGGATGTGACAAGGTGAAGAAAATATTTACTCATAAGTCCTGTTGGTACTCCAAAAAATCCCATCTTAATCTCATACATCTTCAAATAAGCCGATACATTACGACCATCAAATAGCTTCTTTTCATTTTCAATTGCTTCAATCGCCTTAGTCGCGCTGATTGCATTCTCTTGCTTCGAATATAGTTGCCTTTGTTGAGACAATTGTTGTTGATGTAACTGCTGTTGCTGTTGCATATACAATTGTGTCTGCTGATTTTGAAGCTGCATATGCATAGACATATTCTGCAAAATCTGCTTTAAATCATCCGTAGAAGTACTTGAAGCAGAAGTCGATGATGAAGCTAAAGTAGAGGACAAAGCAGGAATCATAGAAGAGGTTGAAATTGATGCTGAAGTATCTCCCATCTCGAATTTTTTTTAAGTGCGACGCTTTCACGTCGGGTTCATCAAAGATGTCGAAGGGTTTTCGAAAGCAAAGTTGCGACCACAGAGGTTCTTGAGAAATTCCAAGATAGAAGATCAATCAAGCGAGATCAGGCTATGTAGCAGTAAACTCCAGACTCTTCATATTGAATGCAAAAATTGCTGATTTAACATGCATCTAAGAGTTTTCCCAAAAGAAGACCAATTCTAGTCTGCGGAGTGCAGCTTAGTCTCAATTAAAGCTTCAAACAATGAGTCCTACTAAGAATATGTTTAGGTGTGTCCAAAACCACGCATATACATAATGTCAAAGTGATGTAATGAACAAACAGAAGCCTATTCAATAAGCCTGATTTTTTCTATTGTTCAAGCACTTTTTCGAAATCTATACTTTGGTAAGCTGACTTAGAACAGAATGGCCAATTAAATTCTAGCTTTGATCTCATGTAAACAGAGTCATCTGCAGTAAAAGGGAATAGTTTATAGCCACTTTCAAGAGAGCACCTCCTCTTTGAACCTTGAAGGAAAGGAGGACATATAGATGTCAACATGATTCTTATCCTTCATCTCCTTGATATCTGCATGAGCTGCAAAGGATTTACCCTTCCCTGTAATTACAATGGCACCAACTTCAGGTAGTGCATCCAAATTTTGAAGAGCATCAACAACTTCATGCATCAGTTTTTCAAAGAGTGCATTCAACACTTCAGGCCTGTTCAGTACAACCAAACCAACTCTTACTTTTTCAACAAGAGTCGTTTCAATGCATTCGTAATCTTTGAGTCCCCCTATGTTATGACCACAATATGCAACAGTCTTTCAGAAATACGGGACGCCAAATGCTTTCCACCAGAAACCGTAAGACTTGAGCAGAGAAAATGTGCCAAGATACCCCCAAGAGCCACCCCTACAACACCCTCCTTTGCAGCAAGCCCAACAATAGCAATCTGACTTTTATCACCCCATTCTCCAAGTAAAGTAAGGGAGAAGGTCTCCAATAGTATAGGTGAGAAAAGAGCTGCAAGCAATGATCTTTCTTGCTTTTTTTTTAATCATCAGAATCAATTCCTGGACTCAATTTGTTTATTTTTCTCTGATCACTGTCCGACTCAGCTTCCACCTTAGTCATTTCTAATGATTCTCCATCCTTCTTAGTTGAAGCTTCCCAGATTAGCCGTATCCCAAAGACAAAAAAATAAGACAGTTGCCAAATTGTGTGTGAGCTTGCGAGATATCAGGTTTGGTGCTGCCCAGCCAAACATTGCCGAAAGAATAGTCCTTAGCGCAAGAGCTCCCAAAAGCATCTCCTAATTGATCACTTCCTTTTTCAAATACACTGCGCTTTTCTTCCCTAGCATTCGATTCCCCTCTCATCAATAAATTCAATCCTCCTCTCATCAACAGGAATCCCAGCAAGTCGAAAGCATGTCCTCCATTCGATCGATGGTGCCAATTTCACACTGCGGGATGCATCAAATTCCACGATCAGAGAGAAGTGTCCCAGGTTTCCTTTGTAATAAGCATCAATCACCTCAATGCTGTTCAGTGTCATGAAATAGAAATTTTTCTGTCTCCTCAGAGCATACTCTCTTTGTCGGCTTCACATGCCATCATATCTAGCACCTCTCCAACATACTCCATAATGAAGGTTCCTCACAGAATCTGCAAGCCAAAGCCTTTTCTTTTCCCCATATCTTGCACCATAGTATCAGTTTTCATATCCAAAAGGCTTTTAACTAGAAATTGATCACTGATCTCAGTAGCCACATTGTTGTCATCAGCTTCATCTTCAGAATCGCTGCTCTCCAAAACAATTTTCAATTCTGTGCTGTCCAGATCCCTCGTTGCTTTTTCTTCCCCGTGGCGGCCTACAACACGCCTCTTTTTTACCAGAAAAGCGGCCCCTCCCACAATAGCATAATTCCCTGGCCCTAGCCCCCATTACCAAACATTACGGCAAAAAGGAAGGGGAATGTCACAATTGTGAATACGGCTGGATTAACTTCTTGGTACTTTGGTATTCCATAAACATCTACTATCTCCTGGAAAGCCCCAGCAAACTTGTTCGTTTTGAAGTAGGTTGGAGGCATCTCTCTTGTGTGAATGAATTGAAATATGGTTGCCAGTTGAGAGTTACTATCAAAAGCAGCACGCTGCAATGCATCTCAAATCTGAGGCTTAGCAGAGACCGGACACCAGCCCTCAAGCACCAAACATTTCCTTGTGAAATCTATGCTTAGCATATTCAGTGTATGAAAAACAGCTTTTTCTTTGTAGACCATATAAGTCCACAACTCAACGTCATATGCAATCCCTGAGAGCATGTTGTCTCGATATCTATTACCAGCTTCTATGGCAGCTTCAGGTTCAGGCAACCTTGTTGACACCTCCTCTATCATTTGAGCTCGCCGCCCAATCTTCTCAAATAAGAGACAGTTTCATGTGTAGATTCTAAGGGAATAATTAATTATCTGGTAGGTTTCCATACTTGGCATACATGCCAACTAGAGCATTATAGATAAGTTCCTCTTGCTCCAACCCCCTCTCCACTATACTGCCCATGCAGAACAAAAATGTAAACACAATGACTAAGTATGTACAAAGTAGCAAATGTCACACACACAACTTTTTGGTGGATTCCACACCTCGGATGCGCAGCAGTACGACAACGTGCTACAACTCCCACTACAAATGCTATATCAGGATGAGTGGCTATCATGGCATACATAAAATTTCCCATTGTGAATGCATAATGGATCTTGGTTATCTTGGCTTACTACTCATCAAATTGCAGGTAACTAGCTTGATTAACCTTCATGTGAGAAGGTAAAGGACAACCAATATGCCTAACATCCTGTAGATGAAACCGCTCAAAAACCTTTTGGATGTACTCCTTCTATAGAGGAGCCCCTTAGAGCGATTGTGTGTAATGTGCATCCCAAGAATATGTGAGGCCTTTTCCATGTCCTTCATCTCAAAGTTCTTATTGCACGAACCTTTCAAAGCATCTAGCTCATCATGAGCAGTCCTAACAATTAACGTATCATCCACACACAGGATCAAAATCATAAGGTTGACATCATGATCCTTCTTCTGTATAAATACAGATCCATATCATTGCATAAATATCCCTATGAATGCATAAAAGCATTAAACTTGTGATACCATTTCCTAGGTGCTTACTTAAGGCTATAAATACTCTTTCACAATCTCCATACTAGGTGTTCCCTGCCATGTTATGCAAAGCCCTTAGACTACTCCATATAAATCTCATCATGCAAGTCTCCATAAAGAAAAGTTGTCTTGACATTCATCTGATAAAGATCCAAGTCAAATTGAGCAACCAAAGAAAGTACCAAGAGTAGCGTAGTCATCTTTGCAACAAGAGAAAAGACTTCATCAATGTCCACATCATCTTCAAGCTTGAAGCCCTTAGCAACCAATCTAGCCTTGTATCCTAGCTTCATCCAAGTATACTTTTTTACTTGTACACCCACTTGCATGGCAAATCCCACTTGGCACTAGGCAAAGGAACCAAATTCCACATATAATTTTTTTGTGGTAAGTCATACTTTGAATGCATGGCCTTCTCCTCAGAGTGACTATTACCTCTACACATGGCCTAATCGTAAAATTAAGAGACTCACTTGTATCTATCACCATAACATAATCCATAGAGGGCTCAAAGTGTGCAGGTTGTTGTCTATCTCTAGTAGACCATCTTTGGCTCTATGGAGCTTATACATCCTATGGAGCATCAAGGATCGGGGCCACTAGGGCATCATCTACTAAGGTAGGCTATCTAGCGGGCTCCATAGTAATATGAGGCTCCTCTTGAAATATCATCCTACATACCTCAATGACATGCTCATGTTGATTATGAATTTTCTCCTCATGGAAAACAACATCATGGCTCTGCAGATATCCTTTCAAGCATGCAGATCTCATTGGAAAATAGCCCATCTTACTTGCATCTCCATAGCCAAGAAAGATGCATTTCTTAGACTTAAGATCCACCTTATTATAATTGTACATGGGGACCAATTTATCAAGTGTATGGTAATAATAACTACCTCTCAATCCAAAAATGGTGTGGTAAGCTTGCCTAGCTAAGAATAGTGCAAACTTGCTCTTGAATTATCATATTCATGTGCTCATCCATACCATTCTAGGGTGGGATGTATGGGGTGATCAACTGATTCTTAATACCCCTCTCATCACAAAACTACTCAAAGGATTTAGAGACATACTCATCCCCATTATCTGACCTTAGGCATTTCAACCATATGCAGACTTGTTCTCAACCAAAGCCAGCCATACTCACCCCTATTATCAGGCATCTCAGCCTATACCCTACAAATGGATAAGCATTTTCATTATGCATGCAAGGGGTAGAGAGTATTGGACTTAGTATGATGGGATCTAAAATGGGCCGGCACTGGCTATGGCACTAGCCGGACCTCATGCATACAACACACAACTCCACCACACGGCCTCGCGGGCCAGGAGCATTTAAAACTCACTTTGCACTAAATGCTTATGACGATTTTGGGTTTGTATCCAATATGTAGTCCAATGTTCACCTTTCCTTCTCCTTAGAGGGAGATCCCATAACAGATAGGCATAATGCCTCGTAATACACACATAGGGAAGCACCTCTCGACTGATTGCCACGGCTCCATTGCGACTCTCCTATAACACCTCAGGGATTAGCCCCAAGATGCGTCGCTAACACATATAAAACATAACGCATAAACTCCACTCTTTCATAATTCAACATTCCAGGAGATACCATGTGGCATGCTTGATACAAGGTGTATGACGATTGTGCACAACCATTTTATGATTTAAAAAAAACCAGCCATGTGAGGTGCGGAAAACATCCCTTTCATGAATTTTAACTAACTGTTACGTGCTGCGCTGCTTTAGGGACTAGCACCGAAACTTCCATGCTACTAGTCGCCTATATTTAATTATGGAATGATCCCTAAATGTTATGTACAAAGAGAGAAATTAGAATTTGTATCTTTTCGGCAATTATATCGTCACACAAACTTTATTCCCCCCTTCACTGTTTAGGTGTTGTTGCGGTGCATAGGTGTAAATGGTTGTTTTGTATTATTTTTGTATGTAAAAAGCAATAAACATGTATTATAATACAAAGGATGAGGCCAAACTAAGGCTTAACCTCATGCTTCAACCTCGCTAAACATTCACACACATAAATCTAAATTTTTCATATTTTTTTAGCTCGAAAATCTCACTTTTCTTCATTTTTTACTATTTTTCCTATTTATTATTCATAAAAATAGGTAATTTCTGATTTATTTGTATTGGCTTATTATTTTGATTGAAACTTAACATTTTCTCTGATTTTATCCCATTTCCACTCCTTTTTTCCAACTCAAAATCGAAAAAACCACTAATTTCCATTAAAAATGACATTTTGTGGATTTTAAAGAATTAATAATAGCTCTAAATCATTAGGGGTTCTGTATTTCTATAGTTAAAACCCTCAAACATGATGCAAACAAGATTCAAACAAAAATTCATCGCATATGAACAACATTTTCAAAGAAGTTATTTCTTCTCTCTAGGTCTCAATCATTTGGGTTTGCTGCTCCATCTGCTTAAACAGGTCACCAAGAGTGTCTTTAGTAGAGGCTAACTCTGTGGTTGCCTTATGCAACTGGTCTTTGGATTGCATCAATTCTTCATAGAAAGAAGCATATAACTATTGGATACAAGCTGTCACTAAGAGTTCAATAGAACTCTAGATGTCATTACAAAGGAATGGAATAGTATCTCCTGACACTAAACTATCCAGTGAAGGGACTGATATTTCCAAAGAACCCTCTCTATGTGCCCTGAATAAATTGTTGCATGTGAGGTAGACAGGGAGGTCATTGCTAGAAGTAGCAAGAACTTGTACTGAAGGAATGACTGAGGGAGTTTTATCTGCCACATGCTTCAAGTGCTTCCACAGAATGACCAACGGAGGAGGGGAATTAAGATCCTCTATGTCAATAGGTTCGGTATCCTCTGAAGGTGGAGGGGGAGGAACTGAATCAGATGGAGGAGGAGATAGCACACCCTTCTTAAGGCCTGAGTATGTCAAGAAAGCATATAAGTAGGAACCATAAGTGATATTTGTGACATTCCCTCTGGTCACTTTGACAAAATGTTGGTCCATCTTCGTAAGTAGGTAAGTACTCCAATCAATGGCCACCCCTTTTAACACCATTCTGGAAGCTGTGAAGAGTTCCTTGGACAAATAATGAGATGGTGTTTTGGTAGGCATAAACCTGTCTTGGAGGAACTGACAGACTAACTTCCAAAGAGGATCTGTGATCATGGAAAAAGACACTCCTGAAGTGTTAATCACTTTCTTAACATCCAGAACCTCTTTGGTCTGTTTCTATAACAGCTTGAGAATCTCATCATTGGAGAATAATTGTCTGGCTGTAACAAAGGATTCTCCTTTGTAGGGAAGAGACAAAGCCTTCCCTAACCCTCAGGGTGTCAATACCATGGAAGCACCACGAACCAGGCCCGATTTCTTACTGTATGATGCAAGAAACTCATCACACAGATATGGATCATCTGGAATCAATGGAAGTGAAGTAGCCACGAAAGTTGCAAGTCCTGCTTTCACTATAGGCTCAAAAAGCCAGTAGAGAATAATAATCCCTACTGATCAACGCGACATACTGGATAGGAGGAGGAGCATGAGGCGCCATTCAAATGGAAAACATACACACACTAGAAACACATACAATCACAAAGAATGCCTGCAAAACAACCAAATAGCTATAAAAAAGAAATCGATTAAAAAAGAAGCACACAGACAGACGTAACTAACCAATTGACCACCCCAAACAACCCATATCCTAGAAAAAATTCGACATGACATCTACACATATGCGACCGAAAACTTCATCTGATGCAACAAACAAGCACCCAAGACCCCGTATCAAGTTTTTTTTTTTAAAAAACTATAGACCGCACTCATAATCGTATCACATAAGCAAACCAGTATACCTCAAAAATCTAATCATGACTATATGTGCCCATCCCACGAAGCGTGTTTATTAAAAGGGGGGGAAAAGTGAAGTGAGAAAAAATGTTTTTAATGAAGGGTTCATTTTAAGAAATTATTAACTATGGATGAAATTTTATTAGGTTATAAACCTTAATAAGAAAACGGCGGTTCATTCTTAAAATTTTAATTACAAATTATTAGGGTGAAGCGGTGCTTTAACGAAACTTGGACTGTGATTCCTAGGCTGGGGTCTCTAAATGCAAATTCATTAATTAAAAATTAATGGTGATGTGGAGCGTTTTTTTGTCAATGCGTGTTTTTTATGACGATTGGTTTATTTTTTATTATAAATTAAAGTGCCTTTGAAACACACGTAGCACGTGCAAAGTGAACGGTCGATTGATTTTTAATTATTAGAAATTGCGTTTTTAGCATGAGCGCGCGTGAAAAAGTGAGTGAATAAAGTTCATTTTAGCAATTAATTGTGGTTAAGGAATGATGAAAATTAATAAAGCACAAAAAATAAATACTTGGTATGGGCGTATATACAATAGACCGAAGGCGCATTGAATAGTCCCAAATGCAAGGAATCCAATCAAAAAAGTAAAAATCACTGATAGTAAAAAATAAAATAACTTAGTATTTTTTTATTATTTTTATTTTATTTATTTATTATATTTTTTATTTAAATTTAAATTTTATTCTAAGTGTGTTTGTATTTTGTATATTGTTTGGTTTGGTTTTTTTTCTTCCTTTTTTTATTGAAATGATTAAAACGGAATATAGGACACATGAATATGTTGTGAAGTGTAAGGGTGGGATTTCAGCAATCCAACAAGTGTCAACAATGTGTTGTAATTTATCTATGATTTTTCAGCTAATTTTTTTGGAATTTAAAATGAATTTTTATGACGTTAGGTATTAAATTTAGGATTTTGGCTTCAAATAATATTTTAGTCATTTATGGAAGCATTTACAATTGAGAAATTATTGGCAAAAGGGACAATGGGGTTTGTGAAAATTTTTGGAATTTTTTTGGAAATATTTTTGATTTTTTACTAATTTTTAATGAAATTTACTCATTTTGCACGTATTTTTGAAAGAATTTTGAATTTTTGAAATTTTTGAAATTTATTTTCTTAAAGTCCCACTTTAGAAAATAATGTAAATGAATTCAACAAGGTTGGAAAATTTTTAGGAATTTTTTATAATTTTTTGGATTTTAAATAAATTTTAATAATTTTTTGAAGTTTTTTTGTGTTTTATGTGTATTTTTATTCTGGGGCAAAATCAGGGTGTTCACATGGGAAAAACACAAGAAACAAGCCTGGAAACACATGTGTATTAATATCGGAAAATCCCCGTATCGGAACGATGTGTGGAAAGAAGGAAAAATGTGCAGAATAATGTGTCCAACAACCTTAATAGGGCAAAATAAAGTTTCGATCGAGATAGGACGCATTCACATGGAAAAAACCCAAAAAACAGACACGAAAATGGACGCAGAAATTAATATAGAAGGAACCGTGCACTGGAATAGAGGACAATAAACAAGAAAAATGTACGGGGGAAAGGGAGTCATAGGTTGGCACATCAAAACTCAGTTTGGGGGAAATTTGAAGGGGTTCATATGGGAAAAACACACCCGAAAACACTCAGAAAATTTAATAACTAAAAATACGGCAGTCGGAAGAGGGGGGAGGAAAAAGGAGAAAGTGGGGGAAAGGCTGGCAAGACACGGTTGTCAAGTTAAACTGGAAGTCCAATGAAAATAGGGCAGGTTCACATGGAAAAATATGAAAATTTAACACAAAAAAGGCCCGAAAACCTGCAAAAATTAATAACGGACCAACCGTGCATTGAAATGACACGGAGTAGAAAGGAAAAATGTCAAGGGAAATGGGTAGGACAAGGATGGCACATCAGATCAGGGTTTCAAAGCAACAAAGATGCGTTCACATGGGAAACCATCCAATTTACGGGAATTGCTTCAAAAATTAAGAACTTTAGAACCGTCTGTCAGAATAGGGGTTGGTAAAAAGGAAAAATGGGCAGTTTGAAGGGATGAACAAGGCGGTAAGGTTGAAGGTGATGCTTAGTGAATGTAGGGTGCGTTCACATGAAAGAGCATGAAAACAAAGAACAAAAGGAAATAGAGAAGGAACGACCCCAAGGGAGGGGGAAAAGTAGACGGGGGGTGGATAAGGGACCCCATCAGGGTAAAATGAAGTCATGGCAGAGATGCATGATCATAGCAGGGTATAGGCATGGGGGTATACAACATAGACGCGCAGGGACGCGTCCCCACACTTAAAATCATAGCATGAAGGGTAAACCGAACATCAAGGACCTAATACCACACATCAGACCAACCATGAACATCCCCACACTTAAGACATAACCGTCATTGAGAAACAGAAGGTGTAGCGTTAGGAGAACTTGGCCTATATTGCTGAGGAGGAATGTTGACTATTGAGGTTGCATCTTGGATCATTGTCGGCTACAGGAGGTAACAAGGTGTCTTCACAACTCACGTCCTTCATGGCAAGGACCATGCAGCAGCACCCAAGGAGGTAGCTGGTTGAAGGAATCGCAAGAAATTCATCGATGAGATGAGAGATATGGCACTCAGCTCATGATCACTCAAATGGAATGAAAGAGAAATCACTCGCCCCATTACTAACATCACTCGAGGAAATAATGATAAAAACCTAGATCTCACACCCGGTTTAGGAATCGACAAGGGGATGGTGCAGAGGGAGTATGCTAGGGTGCACATTTGATGGTGCATCAGTGCGTCCAACATGTCTGGCATAGGTGCAAGGAGAATGGCCAGGGAGCCTCGCAGTGCAGTGTACAGAACAGAGTGACGTGTCTTGTGCTGATGGTAGAGACCCATCTCATGGGTACATGGGGAAACAGAAACGTACCTGACTCCAATGGTCGTAATGTCCCTCAATCCTCACCTCACGATAATTGATTAAAGAAACATCAGTCACACTCAACCCACCCTCTGTATCATGCTCTGCTGAAAGATACAGAGGGTAGCCCATTCCTAAAACCCATTGATGTAATCCTCATCGTCACTTGTGCAGAGGTTGTATGCCTTGTGCGCAATTGATGGTGCAACTGTGCATCTTGCCTTGTGCCAGCATACAGTGCAAAAAGGAAGGCCAGGGAGCCTTATGGTGCAGTGCACAGTAACAAATTGTGTGCTGTGCATTGAGAGGCCCATCCCGTGCATGCAACACTCCATTTACACATCTCACCTCGCATTTGATTTGAAGGGAAAGATTAGTCACTCACCCCACACTCTGTCTCACTCTCTATTGAAAGATACAGAGGACAGCCTATACTCACATCCCCATCCTGTGTTAGGATGAAAGCTTGCATCACTCAAGGGGTTGGTGATGAAGATCGTGTTGGTTATTGTTGTCATCAGGATCTTGAAGATGAGGCATACCTAGGGAGGCAGCCAACAAGTCTCATACTTCAATGATTTATAAGAAGGGTCATCTGTTAGAAGGGCAGACGGACTGATACTGCAGAGACAACGTACCAAGAGAGGTGGCTTCAAATTTCTTGCTAAAAAAGTTCTGCTGATGAGTCAACTATCTTGAACTGCGGAGCATTACCACCTTTTCCACAGTCAGCTTCTTGCCCAAGGGTGTTTCCACCTTTTCTTGGAACGAGGCCTGTTATGACAAGGAATTTCTTCCTTTTCTCCTATAACAGTTTTGTTTGTTTTATTATTTTTCTTCTTTCTTCTTTATTTTCTTTTTCCTTTTTTTTCATTAAGAAAGGGAATGGTAGAAATACCATGTGTCAGGACCAACCTCGCCACCGTTGTTGGATCAGATGAGAAATGAACAAGATCGGGTTGAGATGTATCTGTGAGGGATTAGCATAACGAGACCGCCTCATGAGGAGAATCGTAAGGGCTATCAGAAGCATGATGAGAAGGACAGTGCGACACTCAAAAGGGGGAGGGTAGGTTGACTGTGATTGTCAAGATCCCCAAGGAAGGAAGTACTTCTTCATACGATAGCCATTGATCAGGAAAGGATAATCAGAGACATCAACAGTCTGCACCTGAACAAAGTCATTAGGATTGACAGCAAGTACCTTATACAGGCCCATCCACCATTGTAAAAGCTTGCTAGGAAACTTGCCAAATCTCGAATCATAGGCTAGGACAAGATCACCTTCTTTGAACTCCTTGTGCTTGATGAAACTATCATGATAGGCTTTGCGTCGCGCTTGAGTGGTTTCCATACACTGTAGGGCCATCTGCCGTATCTCATCCAAGCATTTTAAGTGTAGGAGGCGGCGTTGTAGTGACTCATCATCTCCCAAGCGTTCTTTAACTGCCACTCGCAAAGAGGGCAATTCCAGTTCAACAGGGAAGACGGCTTCTGTACCATACACTAGCTGGAAAGGGGTCTATCCTGTAGCTACCTTATGGGAGGTTCTGTATGCCCAGAGGGCCTCTGTAAGTCGATCATCCCAGTCACGATGATGTGCGGCAATCGTTCTTGTCAGAATTGAGCAAAGGATGCGATTGGTGACTTCAACTTGGCCATTGGCTCTGGATAATAGGGAGTGGACTTACGATGGCAGATCTTATAAAGTTCCGTCAGCTCCTCCATGATTTTGTTAAGAAAATGAGTACCTCTGTCACTTACCATCTCGAGGGGACTGCCAAAACGGGTGATAATATTCTCGTACATAAACAGGGCTACGCTGTTACCATCGTCTCGCTTCAGGGCTTTAGCTTCACATTACTTTGTGACATAATCCGTACATACTAAGATGTATATGTTCTGCTTTCGTCTGGTGGGTGGATCAATTGGACCCACAAAATCAATCCCCCACTTCTCGAATGGCTTTAGGGGAAGAATGGGTTGCAATTGCATGGCACTTATTTTGGTGGGTTTCCCCATTCATTGGCAAGCATCACAT
Source organism: Lygodium microphyllum (assembly GCF_053477565.2). Taxonomy (NCBI): domain Eukaryota; kingdom Viridiplantae; phylum Streptophyta; class Polypodiopsida; order Schizaeales; family Lygodiaceae; genus Lygodium; species Lygodium microphyllum. The sequence continues at coordinate 157,926,417 of NC_141140.1, read as the reverse complement.
CTCTTGCAGTAGTCATGTGTATCCTTGTGGAGGGTCGGCCACCAGTATCTTGCTAACAGAATAAGGAAGCATTAGAAAGGTCTGGATCATCATGTTCCTCTTCTACAGTTTGAGGGATCCGTGATAAATGATCGGCTAGGACATGGGAACGGCCAGGCTTAGTGACCACTTCAAAATCAAACTCGTGGAATAGTAGCAACCATCTCATCAGTCATCCTTTAACATCTGCTTTGTTTATCAGGAAGGACAGGGCTTCATGATCCACATAGAACTTGAAATGCATTGACAGTAGATAGTGTCGAAACTTCTCCAGTGCAAACACCATTGCCAAACATTCAAGCTCTATTACTGTATAGTTCTATTCCCTATCACTGACCTTTCGGCTTGCATAATAAATGGGTTGATCTAATTTAGAGGGGCCCTTTTAACATAGGAAAACACCTAGCCCTTCAACTGATGCATCTGTGTGCACATGGAACTCCTTCGTCCAATCAGGAGGTTGTAAAATAGGTGCTTGGATAAGGCACTGTTTTAGGGCATTAAAGGCTTCTTCACAATCATCAATCCAAAGGAAATTCGCATCTTTCCTTAGGAGCTTGTGCAGAGGGGCTGCCTTGGTTGCAAAATGTGCAATAAATCTTTTGTAGTAGCCCACATGGCCAAGAAATCCTCTCAATTACTTGAGGTTTATTGACATTGTTAAGGTGGCAATCTTCACTGGGTCTGTTGCAATTCCTTGTGCTGAGACAATATGGCCCAAAAGAACTCCTGAGGAGATACCAAAGATACATTTGTCGGAGTTGAGAGAAATCCCATACTCTCGGCATCTGTCAAAACATTGCTCTAAGTGTCCCCAGTGCTCACGGATCAAACTATAGACACAAAAGTCATCAAGATACACCTCAATGAAATCATACAAATGATTCTGGAAGGCAGCCATCATTACTCATTGGAAGGTGGCAGGAGCATTACAGAGCCCAAATGGCATTACTCTATAGGCATAGGTCCCCCATTCTATGGTGAAGGTTGTTTTGGATTGGTCCTCTTCTATAATTTGGACTTGGTTATATCCGCTGAATCCATCTAAGAGGGAATACATCTCATGGCATGCCACTGTGTCCAACAGTTGGTCTGTAAAAGGAATAGAAAATGATCCTTCTTCGTCTTTGAATTGAGCTTTCAAAAGGCGACACATATTTGAAGTTTCCTATTCTTCTTGGGTACTGCCACAATGGGTGAAACCCATTCACTGTTAGCCACGGGATAAATGAAATCAGCTTCAAGAAGCTTCAATAATTTTGTCTTCACCAGAGCAGAATAATTAGGATTCATATGCCTTTGTCTTTGCCTTATAGGTTTGGCATCCGGCTCTAGGTCAATGTGATGCTGGCATACTGTGGAATCAATTCCCTTTAGATCTTTATATGACCAAGCAAACATGTCTGAGTTCTCCTTTAATAGATCTCGCAGGACCACTAGTTCTCCTTCTGGAAGATTGAGACCCACTTTCATGTGATGTTCAGTACCGTCAGTATCCAAGAATGTTACTTTCCTTTCACCTTCCACTTCACGGATAAACATCCCACGAATTACTTCTGGATAGAGGTCTGATTCTTTCAAGAGAGTAGTGTCCTCGTCTGATGTTCCACTAGAACCAGTGTCCTCCTTCTGAACAGATGACTCACTTGTTTGTTGAGGTTGCTGGAAGGGTATCAAAGATTTGTTTGCTTCTGTGTGAGTGGTGATTTCTTCTAGACTTAGGGATTCGTCTTCAGAGGATGTGTCCAAGAATATCACATAGCAGGACCTTCAAGAGGCCGTGGCTCTGAGGGCTTTGGCTTCTGTTGACAAGGGGCATCATCATCATCTTTTCTCTAGACTGAACTATCAAGGTGATAGGAGCCACTGGTGAGCTTAATTTTTATGCTTTTAATCCATTTCTTATATAGATTCTACATACTTTGTGGTCCATTGGCCAACCCAAATGGAACCATGGTCATTCCATCTAGCATCCTAAGATCTTCAGCCTCTGAGGTCTCTGTAGGGACATCAACAAGATCATCCGTTATCAGAGGAAATTCTTCATTTGCACTTTCATAACCTACTTTATTTTCTTCCTTATCATTTTCATCCTCTTCCTCTGGAGGCTCTGTCTCTGCTTATGTAGAGGTTCTGTAGGAGAAGAACATATCTTTTGACTCTGCGTCTGTTTCTACTTCTACCTTTGTATCTGCCTCTGCTTCTGCTTCTGTCTCTGTGTCTGCTCTGTCTTTGTTTTGCATCTGCTCTGTCTCTGTATCTGTTACTGCTCTATATCTGTTCTGTCTCTACGACTGTCATGTAACATGGAGAACAATACATCCATGCTTCTATTTTACTGTCAAAGGTGATTTCAGAAGTTAATTCTAGCTGAGGCAGGAGGTATTCTCCCATGGACAAGGACTTTGCTTCCCTTGATAGTTGGCTTACAGTGCCCACTATTAGGGACTGTGCCTCTGTTTTCTTGGGAAAGATCTGTTTAACAGCCTCTTCATCTCCTGATGTACCATCTGTTACCTCGTTGGAGGAGTCAGTTATGACTTCAATGGATGTGGATCCATTGCCTTTTTGCGATCCATACAATTTCAACACCACTTTGTTGGGTCCTCTGCCTAGGGTTAGGGTTCCTTTGAATCAGTCCGTCGTCCTGGCTCTTGCTTCAAAAAGCCAAGGTCTTCCCAACAACATAGGGTATGAGGTCCCATAAGAATTTGGTTTGATCACCAGATATGTCAGTCAATAGTCTATTCCTGCAAGGGTTGTTTTTATGTATAAGCCACTATGTAGGTTGAATTGCTTGCAACCCTAAGTCCTTCATTGTCACATCCATCATTATGTTTATTGATGAACCTCCATCAATCAATGCATTTGAAATAAAGCATCCTTAAATTCATACACTAATCTCTGGGCCTCCAGGATCTAGGAAGGCATTAGCCACATCTACTTCCTTTACAGGCTCTAGGGCCTTATTGGTCTTGATCGTTGTTGAAGGAGCGATCCTTAGGCCACATCTTCTTGTCAAGATGCTTTTGAATTTCTTTTGACAACTGGGAGACGGCATCAACAACTACCGAAATGTTAAGTTAGGTTTAAAAGTGTCTAGATCATTTACCAAGTCATAATCTTTGATAGGATCCACAGGCTTCTCCAGCAGGCTAGGAAATGGGGCTACACCCATTTTCATCTTTTTTTTTTCTTCTAATAATTGCAGCATCGGCACTTCCTCTGTTTTTGGAGGTGCTTCTGTATCATCTATCTCGTGGACCTCTGGTCCTGTTTCTAGGACTGTCTATGTAACTCTCTGTGGCACTACAGTGCTCTGTACTGCACTATTTTGTTCTGTATTGCTCTATCCCTCTATTAGCAGGTTGAACTTCACAGTCTTGGCAGGAGAGTTATTTTCGTTTTGAACAACTGGTTCCTTCTTCTTGGTGCGCATGACAGCGGCAACTTTCAACTCTACCAAATTGGAGGCAGGCTCTTGTACCTTCTGTTGGCTATCAGTGCCATTGGCCTTTACAGGGGCTGGACTCAGACAGTCCTTTGCAGTGTGGCCTTCACCTTTGCATCGGCTGCGTAAGGGCTTGTAATCCACAGATCATCTAGGATTTGGACAATTTGGAGAGATATGACCCTTTTCTCCATACCTATAACATTCCACCTCTGATCTTTGGCCACCGCCAGATTGTTGTCCTCTATAACTTTGAGAGGGAAACCTCCTTGGACCGAAGTTAGGACCAAAATCCCTAGGCTTTGTTCCAATATCCTCTGTTGTTATTTTGGACTCTAACAAGTTGAATCTTGCATTTTCATCCTTCTGTCTTCGTTCATGCATCTCTTTCAAAGAGCAGATATTCGCTATATAGTTCTTCCGCAAATAGTAGGAACATAAGGCTCTAGGAATGGTTGGTTTTCGGGTATATTCAGTGGCTAAATATCCCGCTTGATGACACTTTCCATACCATGTATTAGAGAGCATCACATCTCTTCCAGCTCCCATAGGAGTAGATATATTGGCGGTATTCACCTTCAGCGTCTCTAGCTACTCTATAATCACATCCATAAGCTTGATACTTGCAACTGAGTTTGATAAGTAGTCCTTTAGATTTTCACCTCCTGAAGTACTCATAGTAGGGTTTTGGGAAGCTTCTATAATTACTGCATATACTGGTTGGGTTGATCCAGAGGGTCCTCTGTTCTGATTCTGATTCAGAGCTCCTATTGAGACTTGGGGTTGTTGATTCCAGTTGGTAGGGTTCCACTGTTGTTGAGTCACCATTGGAGGAACTGTTTGAGGCCATTGTTGTTGTGGTTGAACCATCATTTGAGGCACTGTCGTCTGTGGTGACCACAGTGGATTAGGTGCATTATACTGTGGCACTGTTTGCATTTGGGGATAGGGATAGGGAACTGTCCCTGGGATTGCATTTGGTGGGTATACCATTCCTGGCATGGGAGGAGGTAAGACTCCTCTTCCTGAAGTCATTGACAGCCTTGCTTCAACTTCATCATACAATCTTGCACCTTCGACTGCAGCTTGCAAATTGACTGGTCTTCTCAATTCCACGAACTTGCAAACTTCTGGTTGTAGGCCTCTAAGAAACACTCCTTTCTGGATGCCTTCATCCAAATGATGGTTAGTCCATCTCTTCAGGATGGATTTCATTCGCGAGACATAAGCTTTTACTCTTTCTCCAAAGGATTGACTTAGGTTCATGAACTCCTCTCCATCTGCTCTTCAAAACCTTCATGTCTGAATTTAGTGAGGAAGGCCAACTTCAGGTCGTCCCAAGTGCCAAAAGTCACTACTGCTTGTCTCTCGTACCACTGAAACACCGCGCCCTTGAAAGTGGCAGGGAATATTGCTAACCAATGCTCAAGGGTTCTGGCATTGTTAGCCACACATACTATCATGAATTCTACTACATGAAGATCAGGGCCTTCATTGTACTCTCCCTTAAAAACTGGCAATGGGACTACATTTGCTAGCTTGTCATCAATATTTCCGGGACAAAACTGACCAGGAAGGGGACCTTGAGTTGCCATGGGAACTTCTGTAAAGAGTGCTTTTAGGGCGTCAAAGGAGGCTTCTGCGAGCTTGTTCTCAGCCTTGATTTTTTCCTTCTCTCTTCTTACATACCTATGGACTCATTCTAACGCTTGCCTCTTGATTGCGTCATTTATCAGGGGCTTGGCTCCAACCAATTGGTTTGTACTCAACAGGATAGTGTCAGAGAGGGCTTCAGTCTCTAAGGGATTCTCTGGCCAACGTCTCTTCTACTTCCTTCTTTTCAACATCTCTAAATTCGGCTTTTAAACCACTACAGAGGGGGAGATATTCCATTCTAAAAGTATCAAAACTCATTCTTCTTAGGATCGTTGTTGTGCCATTATAATAATGCCAGATTCTGAGGGTTTCAACAGTGTATGTTGTGAAAAACACTCTATCTACCAACTTCCAATGGGTTGCTAATTGGACAAACAGGAGATTGTCAGTGCACCAAGCATCCCACGTATCTTGCTGTTGAGCATCCACGAACAAATTCCAACTCTTTTCCTTCTTGTTTTCGTGAACCTCCATAGACCATGACTTCTGAAGCTTCTTCAAAATCTCCCACTTGATGATTTCTAGAAACTTCTCAATGAATACTAAATCTTCCATGGATGGTCATTCTCTCTTTTTCTACCCTTCACTTTGTTTCCAAACAATGTTTCACCAAGATGCAAGTTTCTGCTGCTTCAACAAGAAGAGGAAACAATCCACCGCATAGAGAATGCATCATGATGGTAATATGTTTCTGCCATTGTGGGATGAACTTCTTGTGGAAAGTGTCTTCGATAATGAGAATCTCCAACTCTTCAATGGAAGAAGGAACTTTGCAAACATCCATTGAATTCTCCTCTTCTTGGCAATGCCATTTCCTTTATTTTCAGCCTCTTCTAATGCTTGTTGATGGCAAGTTTCCCCGACTGCGCACCAAAAACATGGAGCCCCAAGAGGAACACCAAGGAAAAGGGGATTCTACTTCAAGAAAATCTATCTTGTAACATCAACAAGCTTTTATTTTATTCTTTTGATGACCAAAACAAAGAAAACAGCAAATCTTCACGCAATATCATAGTAGATATCTCTCACAGATTTGATAGAATCAATCATAATCTTCAACATCTTCATAGAATCAATCAATAGAATAATGAACATTAAATAATACACCATTTTTTAATGGAAATCAATCACATAGTATTCATCTTCAATGTCTTCATAGTTTTCTCTCTCAATCTCTCATATACAGTTACACTGTTTTGATAGAATTGACTCTCTCTCTCTCTCTCTCTCTCTCTCTCTCTCTCTCTCTCTCTCTCTCTCTCTCTCTCTCTCTCTCTCTCTCACAATATACATCATATCCTCACTACAATACTCTCATAATGACTCTCAATAATCCTTCTTAGGTCGTGGATGCACCTCCCAAGAGGTATGTTTGATGTGAAGAGGCACCAGAGCCACTACAGTGTCTTTTCACAGCTCACTACTCTCATTCTCACTCCAGTCTTCTCTTCAGTCTTCAGCAGCTGCTTCTTCCATTTGTTTTAGCTCTTTTGAAATTAGATTCATCCTTTCCAAAAGTTAGAAAACTTTCCCAAAGTCACACATACATTCTACAAAACACTTATAGAAGATCTACAGGACATAGTAGATACAGAACAGTTACAGAGTAGAGACAGAGGCTCTACAGAAGGTTTACAGAGGGTTACAGAAGGTCATCAGAACCTCATAACTCATAGTAAAACCATTACAAACTATCAAAAACTATTAAATAAGCTTCCAAAAGATTTCAACCTTCATCAATCATCAATCCATGCTTCATACAGAAGAAAATCAGAACAAAACAGAAGCTATACAAAAGGTATCAGAACCAATCAAAACCTCAACAGAACCTATCAGAACATCACATAGCTTCATATCTCCACTAAAAATCATCATGAACTTCCAAAACATAATCAATACCATCCAAAACACTCTTAAACACTTCCATTAATAACCATACATCACTCTAAATCCATCAAAAATCTATCATTCAGACCTCAAAAACAACAAAAATCAGTAAAAAATTCAGTCTTTTTCCACTCTCAACATATAGTAATGTGAAAAATACAATTAGGGTTGATGAGCATGAGAGTATGGCTATGTAGAAAACAAGTCAAGAATACATTGAGTGGACCACAAGAGTCTCTTAGTTATGGTTCTATTGATAGACCTTGGAGTGGTAGATTGAGATCACATGTTACTCCACCAAGTACATCACAGATGTCAAGAAAAGGTAAAGAGAAAGTTGGGGACTCACCTATTATGATAGATGTATCATCAGATTTCTCTCATATTGATATTTATTCGAATGGCTCTGAGTAGAGCTGGATGAGGAGTTTGGGATTTTGTCTATCAAAACACCTAGTGTGTAAAATGCACAAGAGGATGCTAAAGCACATGGTAGTGATCCAAGTCCATGCAGGTCAAGTAGAGTAAGAAAGCCAATGCATCGATTGACATATGATAGCTATGTAGCTCATCACTATGCATACGTGGCTAAGGTTGTGCAGTATATGGAATCCACTTGTTTTGAGGATGTACTAGATAACGAGTATTAAGATCATGTTATGGATGAAGAAATGGCAACACTTATGGATAATAACACATGGGAGTTGGTGTCCTTGCCTGAAGGCAAGAAAGTTATTAGTTGCAAATACGTTTACAAGGTAAAGTAGATGGATCTATTGAGCACTATAAGCATGACTAGTTGCCAAAGAGTATGCACAAACTCATGGTATTGATTATGACGAGACTTTTTCTCTAGTAGCTAAAATGGCCATTGTAATGACTGTTATAGCAATCGCTACATCAAAGGGTTGGACCATACATCAAACGATATAAAGAATGCCTTCTTGCAAGGGGAGTTGCAAGAGAAATTTTATGTGGAGCAACCATTTGGTTATATAGATGAGAGTCATCCAGATTATGTATGTAGGATTTGTAAGGCATTATAAGGCTAGAGCAAGCATGCATGGCATGGCATGATAGGATTGCAGAATGCCTTGTCATTATTAGATTTCACAAAGCACACAAGCTGATCACTCACTCTATGTATGTGAAAGCGATGCAAGTGGTCATTACTATATATGCGGATGATTTGATGATTGTGGGTAATTGTGAAATAGAGATTGGCCATGTGAAGGGTCTCCTCAAGTCTGAATTTGAGATGAAGGATTCGAAAGAGCTGTGCTATTTTCTTAGCATAGTGATAATCAAGACTCCATAGGGTATATGGTTGTCACAGAGATAGTATGCATTAAATATACTAAAGAAGTATAGTACATTTGATTACAAGCCTATTTCTATACCTTTGGATGTTAATGCTAAGCTTAGTGCACATGAGGGTGACTTGATTGAGGATGTCACTATGTATCAAAAGATTGTGGGGAGATTTATCTATTTGATGATTACTAGACTAGACCTAAACTACACAGTAGATTTAGAGTGTGAGTTTATGTAGCTTCCATAGAAGCGACATTTGGATGGAGTGCCAAGTGAAATTACACTATGTCAAGTCCACAGTGGACTATACCTTATTCCATGGTGTATGTATACGATTGGACTTGCATGGTCACATAGATGCAAATTGGGCTGGTAGTGTTTCAGACAAGAGATCTACCAATGGTTTTATGTTTTCCTTTGATAGTGCTATTATTACTTAAATAGTAAGAAATAGTCAAGAGTTGCCTTGTCTAGTACAGAGATAGAGTACAAAGGTGTTAAAATTGTATCATGTGAGATAGTTTGATTATGCAAGCTACATGGTGATTTGGGGATGTAGGTGGACAAGAAGGTTACCATCTACTAAAATAACCTTAGTACCATTCAATTGGCTAGGAACCTAGTGTATCATGTGCAAACCATACGCATAGATGTCCATTACCATTTCAATCGAGAGGGGTTTTGGTAGGTAATATTGACTTGGTTTATGTCAAGCTACTAACATTTTCACCAAAGCCTTGGGAGATAAGAAGCTTCAAAATTTTAGGACTATCCTTGGATTTCATGAGCTCATGCTAAGCTTGAGGGAGAGCGTTGATATATCAAGCTCTACATGAGCTGACATCTTCCATTCACCTTGGTGATGTGGTAGGATATTATTCATTGGCGTGTTAGGTGACCACAACATAAGGATACACGAGTGATTCTGTAGCTAGACTACACCCATGTAGCCATACTTGGTTATAGGACATTCATAGTGCCACCACATCTTTTCTTAATGGCTTCACAATTAGTGACTTATGTTGTGATACTTTCATATTAGTCATTTATCATGTTATAGACTTGGTCCTTTATGTGGAAGAAGAAGATTTTATCCCTATCTCTCTGTGTACTTAATTCTCCATTGTTTTTGTACATGTGCTCTTAGTCTCATTTTGCCTATTGAAAGATGCAAATATGGCAAGTATTAGTGCAAAAGCATCATATTAAGCCACTAAAAACCAAGAGTATTAAGCTGAAAGATATAGATCAAGATGATTGGGATGAGTTATATAAATCCACGCTTATATTGTCATTGTCTAAACATGTTTATTTTAATGTTGTGGTACCTAAAGATAATGCCTAGTAGTTATGCATAAATATTTGCAATATTTATGAACAAGTAAAGTCATGCATCATAGAGATATTGGTTGAAACAACTTACGGACCTTTGCATGAAGGAAGGAACTTTTGTATCCACTCACTTACATAAGTTTTATTTGATTTTCAGCCAGTTGAGTTTGTAGGGTATTAAGTTCAAAGATAACCTATCTTCCTTGTTCTTACTTGTTACACTTCTTGAGTCATGGGATACTTTTCATACACCCATATGCAATAATACTCCTAAAAGATGACTTGAAACTCCAAGATGTTGAGGATGCTTTACTCCCTCTCTTCATAGAAAAAAACATCATGGATGTGGATGACCTTTTGAGCTTGTAGATCCCATAGGTAAGAGTTTATCTCACATGCATCCCTATAACCAAGAAATATGCATTTCAGTGACTATCTAGATTATTGTATTTGTCCTTGGCTACATGGTAGAAAACCTCACATTGAAAAACCGTAAGATACATATATAAGGGAGGATTTTTCAGACCATGCCTCCTTTGCAACTGGCAATGAATAGTAGCGCATGGGGATCTATTTATCAAATGTACAACAATAGTAATTGCCTTAGTCCAAAAATATTATAGTTAGCCTATCTGACTAAGCATATTTCAGACTTTTTCTTGAATGGTCTTGTTCATGCACTCAGCAATACCATTTTGGGGTGGGACATACAAGGCAGTCAATTGATGCTTAGTGACCCTCTCATCAAAAAGTTGCTCAAATACCTTAGAAACATACTCATCTCTATTGTCAGACCTTAGGCATTTTAGCTGATACCCAGGCTAGATCTCAACAAAAGCAAGCCAACACTAAAAGGTAGATAAGACATTTGATTTCTACTTAATAGAATATGCCAAGATATTATGTGAATAATCATCAATAAATGTAACAAAGTATTTCATGCCACCCAATGACTAACAAGACATGGGACCACATACATCAAAATGCACAAGAGATAGGGGCTCACCCATGCATGTAATGCAAGACTTCTAATGAGAATTACATGTCTCTTGCCATAAAGACAATAAGACATTTGATTTCTACTTAATAGAATATACCAATATCTTATGTGAATAATCATCAATAAATGTAACAAAGTATTTCATGCCACCCACTGACTAACAAGACATGGGACCACATGCATCAAAATGCACAAGAGATAGGGGATCACCCATGCATGTAATGCATGACTTCTAATGAGAATTACATGTCTCTTGCCATAACGACAATGGTCAGAAGAATCAAAGCATTTATAAAAATCAAGAGATAAAATATATTGCAAATAAGTAAAAATTTTCATTCCTTTTAAGGACATGTTCCTAAAGCGACACTAGGATATATGCAATATATCAACTACAACCCGAACTAAATACAAATAAACTATAGAGGCTATAAGTCTTGGCACCTCGAAAGATTCCCACATGTAATCTTCCATATAAAATGATTAAAAAATACATAATAGCCTACATCCAACTGGCTAGCAAATAGAAGGCCCTTATTTAAAGCTGATACATGATGCAAATTATGCAAAGTGAAAGAGCTATGCGAGAAAGACTACAACCGTGCAATCCCAATTCCAATAATATCCAATGTGCCAAGTCATTTTTGAGTTGCATAGAATCTATCACTTTATGATAGGAAAAAAATCAATCCCTGTGTAGGGTAATATGAACAAAAGCCCCTCAATCAAGTAGCCAATACTGATAATATGTAGACAAAGTATCAATTAGTTAATAAGCATCAAGAAAAGAACCTACTAAGGTGTACTTATCATTTGACTCTAGCTACACTATATTTATCTCTTCAATCTTACCCTATGGACTGATGAGAGACAATGCTATGATCATCAAACTTTTCCTACACTTTATCCTTGTCTTTCTCTTTACACTTATCATCATGCATATTATGGCACTCTTATGGAATTGTGATCGAATATGACTAAGCTTCCCATAGCAATGATATGTCAGAGAGGACTTACAACCATAGGACTTACTATGGGACTACCTACGAGACTAAGAGCTTTGTGAGTCTTGCATAAGTAGCTTGAGAAAGTGGTTTTGAGGTAGGAAGGGTGATCTTTCAAGCAAAGCCTCTTATTACAGTATAGACAACTAGAGAGCCTATAGTTGATGTTATAGTGGCCCATGATCATGATATTGGACAGGATGTATAGGCTCCACAACCTAGTAGTCTACTAGAGATAGATGTCAGTTTGATAGATTTGAACCCTCCATGGACTCTATTATGGTGACAAATTCTAGTGAGTCCCTTACTTATGAGGAAGTTGCCAGTGGAAAAAATGCATTGCCATGCAAGCGGATGTACAAGTTGAAGAGTACCCCTTGAAATCCCAAGCTAGCAATAAGGTCAAATTAGTTGCTAAAGGTTTTAAATAGGAGCATGATATTGAATTTGATAAAGCCTTTTCTTCTATAGTCAAGATGATTTCCCTACAATTTATTTTGGCCTTCGTTGTGCAATTAGATCTCAACCTTTATCAAATGGATATGAAAATGACTTTTTTGCATGGGGATTTGCACGAGGATATCTATATGCAGTAGTCTAAGGGATTTATTTTAAAAACAGGGAATACCTAGTGTGCAAGTGGAGAAAGAGCCTTTCTAGCCTTAAACAAGTAGCTAAGGAATGGTACCATAAGTTTGATACTTTCATGCAGTCACATACGAATATACTTGTTGGGAAAGATCATGATGACATGGGTGATTTTAAGGCTCAAATCAAGAAGATATTTAAGATGAAGGACATGGGGTATGCTTCACATGCATTTGGTATATTCATCACATATGATCGCTCTTAGAGGCTCCTTTCCCTATCATGTTACATTGACTCCAACTATGCAGGAGCTTGTTAAGTCTCTCAACATAATGTTTTGCCTTCTTTAGGAAGATGATGGATGTAGGATGAGATGACATTTATTCCTCATTATCCTATAGTTTATGTAAATTTATACTTTGTCACTTTTTTCTTATTCTCTTCTCCCTCAAGGCACATTCACCTAGAGCATAAAATCTCTATCTCAAGCAACCATAAATTTATCCTACATTATAGAAATCTCACTGTTATGTGTTTGAGAATCACTTTGCAATACAACATCTTTGGCTTATACAGATTACATTGTATCTTTAACCTTAACAATTGAATCATAACTCACTACTTTCGTAGCTTGCACATCCATTGCACATCCATATTCAAAATAACATCTTTACTCCCTGGCAAAATTTCTTATTTATAGTCAAAGCATTCTCTTTAGTCTCATCATCACTCTCAATATCTCAACCATATTTACAAGTAAAGCATGAATATCATCCTCAAGCAATACACTCTCCCTTTCCAATGTATCTACAATATCCTCTAGTAATGCATTTACTAGAAACACATTTGTGACATTAGACAACATGTCATCATTATCTTGAATCTTTTGACTCCTCTTTGAGTATTGCTACAAATAACTAAGTTTCCAACAGCCAACACATCAGCATTCTTATCCTCAACCACCACTTTTTTAGCATTATCCATATTCAAAACAATAGCTTTTTCATCCCAATGACCAGCCTATATGTGTCAAGATTGTGGGAGAGATAGAAGGAGTCTCACTTGTAGCTTTCTTGCTTGCACAATGGGGGAATACACACACAGGTGGAGGCTGAAAACAGTTTTCCTCTTCTTAGTTGTGTAAGCCAAAAGAACTCTCATACATAGAAATAGAAGAACCCTATATATGGGTCTCAAACCAAACTCAACTAACTAAGGTGGCATACTAACTGAGCCACGAACTAGAGTAGATAAGTATAGCTGTCATCTAGCTATTATTCATGGGCGGTGTATCAACCGCATCTGCAACTAACAAGTCGGTGACATAAATGCACAACGGTCACCCTGGCATATCACGAGTGGAGCTCGATATCTCATCACTCCCCCTTGAGCTCAATCCCAATTCCTGCACACCAAGCAGGTCTCTGAACTTGCGCATCTTCTCTGTGCCCAATGCCTTCGTAAATATGTCAGCTACCTAATCCTCTGTGCTGACATAAATTAGAACAATAAGACCTAGTAAAACTCTCTCTCGCACATAGTGATAATGCACCTCAATGTGCTTTGTTCTAGCATGATAGACTGGGTTATTTGCCAAGTGTATACTACTCATGTTGTCACAATAAATGACAACTGGCCCATCTGTAGACTGATGCATATCATAAAGTAGCTTATGCAACCAAGCTACCTCACATGCAGCCATTGATGCACCCCTGTACTCAGCCTCTGTGCTCGATAAGGCAACTATAGGTTGTTTCTTGCTGCTCCAAGTGACTGCAGCACTTCCAAAAGAGAACACATATCCACTGGTAGATCGTCTATCAGAAATACTACCAGCCCAATCAGCATCAGTGTATCCATGCAACTGTATCTGAATCCCAGTCTCATAAAATAGTCCATACTGCAATGTGGACTTCACATACCTAAGTATGCATCTAGCCGCATCCAAATGCGGTTTCCTTGGAGCCTGCATAAACTGGCTTACAAATCCAACAACATAGCTCAAATCTGGCCTGGTAATAGTTATATAAATCAAACTTCCTACTATGTGTCTGTACATAGTAGGGTCTTCCAGAAACTCACCTGCATCTGTGCTCAACTTCACATTCTGCTCCAAAGGAACTGAAATAGGCTTACAACCTGTCATCCCATATTTGGACAGCATGTCCAATCCATACTGCCTCTGCAAGAGCCATATCCCACTTGATGATCTAATCACCTCAATGCCCAAGAAATAACGCAGCTCTCCCAAATCCTTCATCTCAAACTTCTGCTTCAATAGCATTTTCACATGAAGGATATCTTCATCACTATCACCTGTGATAATTAAATCATCAACATAAATGACAAGCAGCATAATACCTTTCTCTGTTTTTCTCACATAAAGTGAGAAATCCGCCTTGGAAATCTGAAAGCCAATAGTGACAAGATACTGTCCTATCTTGTCAGACCATGCTCTAGGTGCTTGCTTCAAGCCATACAAGGCTTTCTTCAACCTGCAAACAAACTCAGGATGAACAGCATGCACATAACCTGGTGGCTGCTCCATATAGACCTCTTCTTGCAAATCACCATGCAAGAAGGCATTCTTTACATCCATCTGATGTAAAGACCATCCCTTTGATGCAGCCGTAGCAATGACTGCTCTTACGGTTGCCATCCTTGCAACCGGACTGAATGTTTCTTCATAATCAATGCCATATGTTTGTGCATACCCCTTGACTACTAAGCTTGCCTTGTATCTGTTCACAGAGCCATCTGCATTGTGCTTCACCTTATAAACCCACTTACAACCAATTGCATTCTTATCTTTAAGCAAAGGTACCAATTCCCATGTAGCATTTTCTTCCAAAGCATCCATTTCTTCATCCATGGCTTTCTCCCATTTTTCTTTTCCCATGGCTTGCTCAAAAGAAGTGGGTTCTGGTTCTTGTATCACTTTGACTATATAGGCATAGTGAATGGCTGTAAATCCATCATATTTGAGCCTATCCACAGGATACCTAGCTCTGGTAGACCTGCGCAAAGTAGGCTCACTTCCAGATGCTCTCAAAACATCCCTGGTCTTCCTTACTCTAGGTGTAACAATAGAAGGAATACCCAACTCATCATCAATGCTCTGTTCTGAGCCATTGGATTCACCATCCACATAAGAGTGACCTGCATTCACATCAAACATGGGCTGATCTATCTTCTCTTTTCCTTTTCGTGATACCTGCATACCACTATCTGCATTTCTTTGAAAAGATTCTCGTGATCTCAATCTGCCTGTCCATGGCGAAGAATGTGAACCACTGTTAGAGGACACTCTAGGTCCACTAATATTTTGTGACTGCTGCTATGAAATCTGTGCAGTATTACCATTTTGGGCATCTACATCATCAATCACATTTACTGGTTTATACCAACTACTCATCTCATAAAAAACAACATCTCTGCTCACTGTAAACTTACGAGTAGAAGGGTTATAGCATCTATACCCTTTCTGTTGTAGAGAGTAACCAATAAAGATGCACTTCTCAGCTTTTAGATCCAACTTGGATCTCAACTCATCTAGCACATGAACATAGGCAATGCAACCAAAAAATTTCAAATGAGAAATATATGGTTTCCTACCAGTATACCTCTCCTCTGGAGTCATGCCATGTATTGCTGCAGTGGGAGTCCTGTTCATTATGTAGACTGCTGTAGCAACTGCTTCAGCCCAGTAAAAATCTAGCAAGTCTTTTTTGTTGAGCATGGCACGAGATGCCTCTCCAATATGCATGTTTTTCCTTTATGCAATTCCATTTTGCTGTGGGGTATGACTACATGAATATTGCTGCTTTATGCCATGCTCCTGCAAGAACCTTGCAAACTCATTTGAGATGTACTCTCCCCCTCCATCTGACCTTAGGCATTTTATTTGCAGTCCTGTTTCTTTTTCAACCATAGCTTTAAGAGTTTTGAAATGCCTAAAAAATTCACTTTTCTTTTTCATAAAATACACCCAAACTTTTCTGCTATAGTCATCAATAAAAGTGACAAAATAATGACAGCCTCCAATAGATGCAGCTTTAGTAGTCCATACATCAGAGTGGATTAATTCCAATGGCTTCTTACTCTCTTGAACATGTCTAGGAAATGGTTTCCTTGCCTGTTTTCCAAATTGACAGGCTTCATACCTTATGCATTTCTCCAACCTTGAATTTAGGCAATCCTGCAACAATATTTGGGCCTGCATTGATTTAAGTCATTGTACATTAACATGACCAATGCGTTTATGCCAGATATCAATATCTACAACTACACCGGTCCCATGTGCAAACATTGCTGCACTCAATTCAGGCATGTCTGCATCCAACGTAAACATTCTGCCCTTCTTCTTTCCTTTTGCTATCAAGCAACCTTTATTTTTCATATCCTCAACAAAGCATCCATGATGATTAAATCTGACCTGCAAGCCCTACTCAACCATTTGACCAACAGAAACCAGATTCTTGGTGATATTCGGGACATGAAATACATCTGACATGTATTTCTTTTTCCCATCTTGCATAGACAAAGGAATTTTTCCAATCTGCACAATAGGATGTGCAGTATCATCACCAGTCTCCACAAATCCTAGTTTTTCCATTTTCCTTGCATCCTGCATCCATTTTGCATGACCTGTCATGTGGTTTGACGCACCTGAGTCAACATACCACACTTCATTGCTTTCTTATGCACTTGTCACAGAATTGTTCATGTGCTGCACCATAAACAAATGCTCATTTCTGTCATCACCTTGTCTACTAGAAGATGCATAATTCCCTTGTTGTAATTTTCCATTCATGATGTCATTCTGTTTTTTATAGCAGTCTTTAGCCATATGACCCATTTTACCACAGTAGTAGCATTCAACATTGTTGTTTGCATTTTGGCCTCTTTGCCATCCTCCACGACCTCTTTGGCTCCCTCTGCCTCTAGAGTTACCACGTCCTCCTCCATAGGATTGGTTTCTTGAGTTTCCTGCATATTCTGATTTCTACCACGGCCTACCTCCTCTACCTCTGCCTCTACCTCTTCCAGCATTTGAGTAGAATACAGTTTTTTTTTAAGTTCCTCCTGAAGAAGATGCACCACCATTTCTCTACTCCTTAGAAATTAGAAGAGCAATCAACTCCTCAAAATCAAGAAATCTTTCACGGATGGAAATGGATGTTCGAAACTATGCATAATCCTTTCCTAAACCATTCAAGGTCACGAAAACTAAATCATCATCTTCCACTGGCGACCCAATGGAAGCAAGTGCATCTGCAATCTTCTTCACCTTCATGTGGTAGTCATTGATGCTCATACTTTCTCTTTGCACATTGTGCAACTCTTGCTTGAGCTGCATTTTCCTCGCTTGCGTATCTGTGCTATACATTTTTGACAAAGTATCCCATGCCTCCTTTGGCGTACTTGCATCTTGAATATGCACAATCATAGAGTCTGAAATACTGATAGATAGTCAGTACATAACTTTTCTAGCTCTCTCATGCCATCCTTTAAATGCCTGCATTTGTTGTTGATTGGGAACATCAGGAAGAACTGGTTCTTCTTCATTTCCTGCAACGAATTCCCAATATCATTTTCCCATAAGAAAATTCGTCATTCTAAACTTCCATGCTTGGAAGTTGTTCTTGTCAAGATTTTCAGTGACAATCTGTGAAAGAGAATTAGACGCCATTACAGAACACTGTAAAGAATTCTGTCACTACAAAAAACACAGCTTCAGCCTCACAAGGGCAAATCTGCAAAACTGACGAAAGTGGTATTTGACCACGCAGTCACTTCCTAGTGATGATTTTGCATCATCAGGCAACAAGGATGATTCTGTACCTCCCAATGTCTCTGCGCACAGGCATACAATGCAATTTCTATGGTAACTTTTCACCAACCTGTAGAATAGTGGTCGCACAGCATAAAACAAGGCCTTCTCCTGAGTGTGTGCAAAAAACTTCCGCCTCCAAAACAGGCCCCGAAATGACCTCAAATCAAAAGAACAGAGCAATCTGGGCTAAATCCCTTTCCCACAGCATATACTGCCCTCTTGCTACACCACGAAGGGCGTCTCAATCTGAGACAATGCACTCTTGCACTTTCCAGCTATGCTACCTGCTGCAGAGACTTGCTCCCAAACAGAAAAATGAAAGCAACACTAGTCCTCTTACCAGAACACCGCAAACTTGGTTTGCTTTCTTGAGCTCCTTACCACGAACAAGGCTCTGATACCATGTCAAGATTGTGGGAGGGATGGAAGGAGTCTCACTTGTAGCTTTCTTGCTTGCACAATGGGGGAATACACACACAGGTGGAGGCTGAAAACAGTTTTCCTCTTCTTAATTGTGTAAGCCAAAAGAACTCTCATACATAGAAATAGAATAACCCTATATATGGGTCTCAAACCAAACTCAACTAACTAAGGTGGCATACTAACTGAGCCACGAACTAGAGTAGATAAGTATAGCTGTCATCTAGCTATTATTCATGGGCAGTGTATCAACTGCATTTGCAACTAACAAGTCGGTGACATAAATGCAAAACGGTCACCCTGGCATATCACGAGTGGAGCTCGATATCTCAACAATATGCCCTACAAGCTAGGCTCTTCTTTGATCTGCACCACAACATTTACATGATCACTAAAAAATTATGGTTTCCTCTTTACAATGCCAATGATTTCATCATGAAACTCATTTTTTGCAATATCAAGCACATCCCAAAGAGTAAATTTACCCTTGTATTGAGAATATGCTCTTCTATTGCAGTCTCAATGTTGGATTGTAGCTTGTAACCTAGCTAAAGTTACCCTTTTTCTTCTCATCATGTTTCTTATCTTATTTCTCTTGTTGAGATACATTCTCCATTACATGCTCAAGAGTGGGTTGAACTAAAGCCTTAAGCTACTCAAGATTTCTATATGTCACTCTTTTTGAAGTTCATGCAATATGTTCATCCCTCTTTCTCTTATCCTCCACAATTACATCTGTGTTTTTATAACTTAGCTAGATAAGCATATTCTCAGAAGGAATCAATTAGTGAGTCCCATCTTATCATGTCAGGAATGCATGTACCTACATTGGTCAATTCACTCCTTGATACTTTTCCCTTCTCAATTGCATGCATTGCATGAGACCATATTTCAACTTTTTGACTAGCCATTACATACCTAGGGGCTTTCTCTATCTACAATTCAAATATAGCAACATGTATTGCTATGTACGCATTATTAACAACCATATCATCCAATAATTTTTGTATTCCTCCTTTCCCAAAGTTCAAAGCAAGAGGAAGGCCTATTTCTTTTGTATAAAATTTTCCATCCTTCTAAAAGTGAAATCTTGCTCTTATTTATCAAGGTACATATCTCAACCTTCCTTCTCATGCTGAGGATTGTCACACCATATACACAAATGAAAAAATTCCTTATAAGGAGGCTTAAGAGATACATTCCACCCCCTTCCATAAAACTTCACAACCTTTAGCCATAGGTCATGCATCCCCTTCACTAACTCATCTAAGACATCCTCTTTTACTGTAGGTATAGTGGGTATAGTCATAGGCACATGTGGCTTAACTACAAATACATTTTGTCTTGCTAGAAATAGTAGGCAAAGTCCCAACATGCAATCCAGCCCTTCTTCTTTGTTTTCTCACAAGTGCAAATTTAACTACCTCTTTTACATGATGCCAATCTTGTCAAGATTGTGGGAGAGAAGGAAGGAGTCTCACTTGTAGCTTTCTCACTTGCACAATGGGGGAATACACACAAAGGTGGAGGCTGAAAACAGTTTTCCTCTTCTTAGTTGTGTAAGCCAAAAAGAACACTAGTACAGAGAAATAGAAGAACCCTATATATGGGTCTCAAACCAAACTCAACTAACTAAGGTGGCATACTAACTGAGCCACGAACTAGAGCAGATAAGGATAGCTGTCATCTAGCTATTATTCATGGGCGGTGTACCAACCGCATCTGCAGCTAACAAGTCGGTGACAAAAATGCACAACGGTCACCCTGGCATATCACGAGTGGAGCTCGATATCTCAACACTCCCCCTCGAGCTCAATCCCAATTCCTGCACACCAAGCAGGTCTCTGAACTTGCGCAGCTTCTCTACACCCAATGCCTTCGTAAATATGTCAGCTACCTGATCCTCTGTGCTGACATAAACTAGATCAATAAGACCTAGTAAAACCCTCTCCCGCACATAGTGATAATGCACCTCAATGTGCTTTGTTCTAGCATGATAGACTGGGTTATTTGCCAAGTGTATACTACTCATGTTGTCACAATAAATGACAACTGGTCCATCTGTAGGCTGATGCATATCATAAAGTAGCTTATGCAACCAAGCTACCTCACATGCAGCCATTGCTGCACCCCTGTACTCAGCCTCTGTGCTTGACAAGGCAACTGTAGGCTGTTTCTTGCTCACAAGTCAAGATATTAAAATCTGCTCCTTCATCAATGAGAGCATCAATACTATGCTCTCTTTTTGCGGTGAGTTTGACCCTATGATAAGCACACAGTACTATGTCTTCATCTCCCGGGTTTTGGCTTATAAATTCAAGCCTTTTGATGCATGCCTTTGAGTCCCCAACTGCACAACCAGATGTGGATTCTCCACTAATGTCTTGGTTCGTCTATGTAGTGTTGTTCAAGGTGCATCTATTGTTAGGAATGTCTTGTCTAGTCATCCTCGTAGTTGTAGCTTGATGTTGTTGCATTCCGTGGCCTATAGTCCTTGTCAACTACAATATTCCTCCATGGCTTTCTACGAAGAAAGGACATCTCATCCTTAGCTTACTCGTCCCCAACCGCTACAAAGTCAAAAATATGGATGTGTATCTTTGTCCATTATTCGATGAGCTTAAGATTTTGTGGGAGGAGAGGGTCACCATGCAAGATATTAGCAAGCACGATGGTCGATGATCCGCCAATATTCGAGCCATTCTCATGTGGATGATGCATGACTTTCTAGGATTTGAAGAGTGCTCAGGTAAATAGGCTTCCGTTCTCATTGGTAATATCTATATTTTATCTTGTTCAAGTTTGTATTCACTGGATAGAGGTGTAGGAACAGGTCTGGTTACCTGGTTACCTCAGGTTATCATGCATGTCCATTGTGCGGGCCACAATAGACTCCTAAAGGTCACGAACCATGAAGAAGATGGTATATCAAGGACACGCCGCTTTCTTGCCAGAGGGTCATGAACTTAGGGAAGGTTTTCTTGAATGACCTCCAACACGTATGAATGCCGCAAGCTGGTATGAGCTGAAAATGGTCCACGTGAAGTCACATCCAAACGGAATGCGACGGTTCTCAGTTTTCTACGAGTTGCCATATTGGATCCACTTACAGATCAACCACTTTTTGGATCCCATGCATATTTTCAAGAATGTGGGCAGCTTACTATGGGACCACATCACAGGAAAGAGAGACACTATAGGGGCATGAATGGATTTGAAGGAGGTATGCAAGATGGAGGCGCTTTGGCCACAGTCGAGTGCAGCTACCTCACGCTCCTTGGGTTTTGTCCACTAAAGAAGAGCGCATTCTGAAGCAAATAGTCAATTCTATCCGCACTTCGATAGGTATGATATGTTCTCTCAAGTCTGCATTTTCTAAAGACGACCAATTATCAGGGCTAAAATCCCATGATTGGCATAATATATGTCAGGTTTATACTACGAATGGATTGTAATTGGCGTGCACATTTTTGCTATTTGGAGTGTAGCCATTGTTCATAATGCCTTCTTATTTGCGGCAGTTTGTACTACCGATCGCGATCGCAGGATGCCTTATTCCAGAAATACGCGGGGTCATTTACAGATTGTCAACTTTAGTGCAATGGATCTCATAGAAGGAGATTAAGACGTCCTCTATTGAATCCACGAGGCGAGGAGCAATGGAGACAGTCTGTCTCTTTGAGAAATACCTGCCTACCAGCATGCTCACTATACAAATCCACCTTCTTGTGCATCTTGTAGATGAAGTGAAGATTGTTGGACCTATCCATACGCGATGGATGTTCTTCTTGGAGCACTTCATGAAAACCCTGAAAGGCTTTGTGCGACAACGAGCTCGGCCAGAAGGTAGCATGGCTGAAGGTTGGTTGGTGTTTGAGGTGCTAGTGCATATCTCACAATGGCTACCAATAGTGGATCCAGACAACAAAATGCTATGGTCGCTGAAGGACGATGATAGACTGACCGGAGATGTGGTGGTTGAAAATGGGGTAGAAAAAAGAATGGATGCTGTAATGGAGGAGAAGGTGAATCGCTTTTGTATTGATGGGACCTAAAATGGGCCGGCACTGGCTATGGCACTAGCCGGACCTCATGCTCATGACAGACAGACACACCCTCAGGGCCTCACGGACCAAAAGCGTCAATCTACTGCTAAAGGACTAAACTGCCCTAAAGCCTAATCTATGTGTTTATAGTTTTGTAGTTTTGTAGTTTTGTAGTCCAACGTTTCCCTTTCTATAAACTCCACAGAGGGAGAACCCATACACATTGGCAATGCCATGATAATCACATACATGGAGGCAACCTCTCGGTAGAAACACCGCCGCCTCACTGCAGCTCTCCTACATCGCAGGGATTAGCCCCTTGATGCGCTGCTCAATATGTAAAACAAGTGACCACACTCCACTCTTCATTTCAAACGTCTCCAGGAGATATACCATGCTTCCTCACCAAATAATCCCACAAAAACCAACGTCTATCCTACGGCTTAGGATGCCTTTCCACACTCAACGTGGGTCATTGTCATTGAAAACAAGTGCTATGCATCCAAGTTTTATATTCCGATACCATGATCATCATGCACATACAAAGTGAATGATTCTAAGGTACTCAAACATCATTTTAAAATCAACAACGTGCTTGTGCACAATCAAGCTTTATAATGCATTTACTAACCCGTTGCGGCGATGAAGGGATAGCACCGAGATAACACTTGTACTACTATCCTCTTAATTCAAATAACACGAGACTCTATGACATGATGTGCATCAGAAAATCAGTAACAATAAGCACGCAAATCACACCATTCAAATCTCCCAACCCCCTACGTTTAGGTATTGCTTTCGTTGCATAGATATAGAGGTTCATTTTGTGATTTTTTTATGTATAGAAAGCGATAAATCACCAACTTTTACAAAGAGATAGGGCAAACTGAGGCCAAACCTCATGCTTTTCCAGTACCATACATCCACAACCAATTATTATATTTTTTCTTATTTTTCCAAGTCGTATTTCTATTTTTCCACTCATTTTCTCAATTTTCTTGATTTATTTAGCAATAAAATATACTATTTTCTAGTTTTTCTTATCCCACTCACTTCAGCATGTTAACAATCAATTTATCTTTCATATTCTCCCCATGGGAACATATTGTCCCCACCCGAAACGGAAAAACTAGCATTTTGCCACTTAAAAGCCGCTTTTCGAGTTTATAGGAATTAAATAAAGCATGTAAATCATTGCAAAACCAACATTTTCTGATAAACAACAATTATTCATAATGCAAACAGAACACAAACAAATTTTCATCCAATAAAAACGTAATTATCATCATAAACTATAAAAAATCCTTCATTTTCCTTCATAAAAATGCTCATACCGTGTTTTTTTGTAACCCGAGATGCCTTGAATGCATGCATAACCAGTAGACGAGCCTCCATTTCTCTCAATCCAATGCTGCACTTCATTCTTTAGCATCTTCATCAATCTTCGTCATCACTTTCTTCATTCTTCCACCCGGATTCCTTCTTCAAGATGGCACACATGAACAACCCATAGGGAAGAGAGAGAGGGAGGAGAGAGAAAGACTAGAATCTTTTCTTCTCATTCAATCCATCATTCCACGCGTGAAGGGCGGCGATAAGACCAGCCAATAGGGAGAAGATAAGGGGTAACATCGGTTAGATGGGTTGTATTCAGCCTATCATCTCCATCCATCATCCATGGGTGCAAAAAACGGCCGTGCAGTTCACACCATATCCACTCTTCATGCTCACATTTTGTTGCATACTCCTTCATAAAATTTGGGGTGGGGGGGTCAAAGGCTCCAAAGGGCACATTCCCTTTTGGCCTTAAACTTGTCCACCTTTTCGCATCTTGACCCTTTTGTGGCCATTTCCCCGTCCTGGCTCCGATTTGAGCTCTGAAAAATCCTGGGCGTTCGGCTTGACATCCCGCATTGACTGGCAACTCCTGACATCCTGCATGGTAGTCAAAAAAAATATCAAAAATCCACAAGTGTCGCTCGGGTGCCTTTTAAAAGCCGTCTTTCACTTGATGCTTAAAATCGTCCTAGCTGCAACCATCGCCTTCGATGTTAAATATTTTTCCCCTAAATTTCAAAATTTTGGGCAAATTTTATGCACATCCTAGGCTCAAAACTCCACTCTCATTGGCGACCACGGGATAGGGCGACTCAGTTCGTCGAATCCCACAACAGATCTGCACAAAAGAACCAAAGGAAGCATCAAGCTGATACAAAATAGATACATATTAAAACCTAGCACAATGCTCACCCTACCCCCTGACAAATCCAAGGCATGCAATCCACAAGGAGCAGGCCTAGCATAATCTGATAGAAGGTCCAAAGCTAGTCACTAACCGATTGTTCCAACACGGCCAAACGAAAAAGAACTATCAAAGAAGTCGCCCTAAGTGGTGGTCTGAACTACCTACCTAACTAAGGACAACACAACCAGGAGCTCCTACTAGGAGCGGACTTCTATAGCCTAATCAAGAATTATTTTCTTTTAGCACATTTCTTCTTTTAGGTTTTTATTCTTCCATACTTGGGCTTGTAAAAAGGAGGGAGCTGAGCGTAGTGACCCAAGGAGAACAGGGCATCGGCCTTAGGTCCTATCTCAGTACCCACAAGAACCTACCAAGCCCTCGCAAGGCGACACTTAATCATTTTCTGACGCTCACTTTTATTTTCACTCCAACCTTCCTTACTTTCTTCTTTTCCAGCAAGATGCCACCCCTAGGAAGACAAGGCATCGGCCCCGGGTCGACTCATCCCCAGGAACCTACCAGGCCTTCGCAAGGCGATGATCAACTGCTTATAAAAAATTTTCTTCTTTCTTTTCTATTTTTATAGGGGTTAGAACCCTTTTTTACACACCTTTGTATATATTTACTGTCTTTCAGATATTCAGGGTTTTTTTTTCCTCTCTATCATCATCATTTTTCCTTTGGCAGGCTTCTCTAACTGTCTCACAACTAACAAGAACTCCTAGAATGGCTGCCTAGTAGGCTAGCAGAATAGGGTCACTAGAACTACCTTCTAAAACAGTCTTTCGATGCCTGGCAATGTCTTCACAGGAGGCAACAACTACTCAGACCTCCCTCAGAAAGACCTAACCTAAACTTGAGACTTCATGCCTTGGACGCCGGTCCCCAACAAGAAAAGAAAATCCCCTACAAGTACACAGACACATATAGCATAAAAACACGTTACTCGTAAAGGAGAGATATCACCTGAATAGGGTCACGAGAAGCTTCCGCGCAACAAAGGCTCCTTCCAAGCTCTTCTTCAAACCTGTCTAGCACATGACTAAAACAAGAAACCATTAACCACACCTGTACTAAACAGACGATTGTCCTCTTGGCCTAATAAAATAAAACATTCCAAACCTCGCAAAACTGGCCCTCTTGGCCTAACGAGATCAAACAGAATGGCACCTACACATCCCTCCCCGAAATAGTATAGATATACAATAATATGCTCCTTTCCAACAAGGGGGAAAAACAGGGCTCACAGCCCTAAACTAAATGCATAAGATTATGACCCATCCCTCCTGCATATATAGCAAGAGGGGTACGCATAACATATTGTCTAATCAACCTATGGGTCCATGATAACAACGATAGATCAGTCTCGACTACTCTTTGCATCACCCATATCAACCATTGCCTGCCATATATTGCATGCTCTGATAACATTCCCCACAAGCGACCGGGTCCTATCTCATTATTGATAGCAATATCCAAACTAGGACCGCAGTTGAAGAAAAGGTCTTCTTCATAAGCAAGATTTGCCAATGAATCCACAAACTGATTCAAGTAACGTGGAATCAACTGAAAAGACACTCTCTCAAACTCCTCAAGTAGGGTCATAGCAGTTCGATGATACATACAAAGGATGGGATTCCGTACTGTGTATGTCCCATCTAGCTGATTCAAGATCAACTGGGAATCCCCTTTTACTAACAACCGTCGAATACCACCTTGTTTGGCAAAGCTTTATACTCTACCATATTGTTAGTGAATCTTACCCCGAGATAAGCAGCTAACTTCATTGTAACTATACGTCGGGGATCTCGGATTACTCCAAATATGGGATGACAGGCTGTAAGCCTATTTCAGTTCCTTTGGAGCAGAATGTGAAGCTGAGCGCAGATGTAGGTGAGCTTCTGCAAGACCCTACTATGTACAGACGCATAGTAGGAAGTTTGATTTATATGACTATTACCAGGTCAGATTTGAGCTATATTGTTGGATTGGTAAGTCAGTTTATGCAGGCTCCAAGAAAACCGCATTTGAATGCGGCTAGATGCATACTCAAGTATGTGAAGTCCACATTGCAGTATATACTATTTTATGAGACTGGGGTTCAAATACAGTTGCATGGATACACTGATGCTGATTGGGCTGGTAGTATTTCTGATAGACGATCTACCAGTGGATATGTGTTCTCTTTTGGGAGTGCTGCAGTCACTTGGCTGAGTGCTGCAGTCACTTGGAGCAACAAAACAGCCTGCAGTCACTTGGAGCAATTCTTCCACCCGGATTTCTTCTTCAAGATGACACACATGAACAACCCATAGGGAAGAGAGAGAGGGAGGAGAGAGAAAGACTAGAATCTGTTCTTCTCATTCAGTCCATCATTCCACGCGCGAAGGGCGGCGATAAGACCAGCCCATAGGGAGAAGATCAAGGGTAACATCGGTTAGATGGGTTGTATTCAGCATGTCATCTCCATCCATCATCCATGGGGTGCAAAAAACGGCCGTGCAGTTCACGCCATATCCACGCTTCATGCTCACAATTTGTTGCATACTCCTTCATAAAATTTGGGGTGGGGGGGTCAAAGGCTCCAAAGGGCACATCCCCTTTTGGCCTTAAACTTGTCCACCTTTTCGCATCTTGACCCTTTTGTGGCCATTTCCCCGTCCTGGCTCCGATTCGAGCTCTGAAAAATCGTGGGCGTCCGGCTTGATAACCCGCATTGACTGAAAACTCCTGGCATTCTGTACGGTAGTTGAAAAAATTATCAAAAATCCACAAGTGTCTCTCGGGCGCCTTTTAAAAGTCGTCTTTCACTTGATGCTTAAAATTGTCCTAGCTACAACCACTGCCTTCGATGTTAAATATTTTTCCCGTAAAGTCTGGATTTTTTGGCAAATTTTAGGCACATCCCGGGCTCAAAACTCCACTCTCATGTATGTTGCACCATGCCTCTATGGAGACGTGGCTCGCCAGGTACTAACAAGCTAGGCAAGATCGAGAGGAAGCACGATTTGATTTTTGATGTAGTACATGCCATCGACTAATTCGATATCCCAAGGGCATGGAGGAGATGCCGTGGTTTATGTCAATGCGATGGTTGCATGGAGCTTTGACCGTAGCATCTTGTGAACGGATGGAGGTCTCAATTAAGAAGTGGGAATTCTCGAGGGGATGTAAACACAATATTAGTGAGTTTGGGAATTCCCAATTCCCATTTTTTGAATACTAAAAATGTGGCATCTGGATAACATGCCCATAAGTTCTCAAAACCATATGATGTGATCTATCATTGGAAAGTTCTTGAAAAATGGAATCTATTGAGCTATAGAGCGCTCAATTTGGAGTTATAGTATTCAAGTTATGACAAATCCAAAGATTTGACCACGTGTCCCAAACTTATGGGAAATTCCCATATTCCCCAATATGGTGTTTGTAGTCCAAAGGTGATGACATGTTTAGGATTTGTCGTATCTATATTTTATATGTGACAACTAATTTGAGTGTTTCAATGTACAGTACAAAATATATAGTGCAGCGTGGTCATACGGACGGCATTTTCACGTGGAGCGTATTGACAAAATGTGCTCCACAATGGACTGTGGTATCATGGCAAGGTTTGCGCAAGAGAGTCAATGACGAGCAATGGATCCAAACATGGTTATAGATGAGATGGAGTATTTTGGAAACTTGCAAATTATTGTTGTGGTGGATTACCGTAGCTTCTCCATGATACTATTCGATGTGCAGTGGTTCAAAGTGGTACTTGAAGGAGCTAGAGCAACAGTTCCACGAGGTCCATCTAGATTTTTCGAAATAGATTTCGAAAAAAAAGGGACGGGTTTGCGCGACACCTTTGTGTTGCCGGCCCATTGTGAACATGTGCATGAACTCATTTGTTTTTTAATTGTATTACGACATGGTACATGTCACAATAGTTTAATCTCTCTTGTACGTGCTTGTGAACAGGTAATCTTCTATCCAAACCCCCGACAACCTTGATGATGGTGGTATGTTATACCTTCAACTCCCCAAAATGCGAGAGTATATGATCAAAGTGATGTTCCGAGCATAGATGAGGACAATATGCAAATAGAGGGGTCAATATTGCAAGGGGTGGAGGCCACCGAAAGCTTGGAGCATGTAGAGGAGCCAGTATCGGGTAACAATGATGGAAATACAGGAGTCCAAGAATTCTTTGAGAATGAGGTGGACTCATCCTTTTGTAGTGACATGTCTATCGACCTTCCAGTGTATGCGGAGTTGTGTTAGGAGATTAACATGGGACCATAGGACACTTCATACTTGGAGCATCCACTTACTCAATTCGTTGACTAATCGCTTATAAGGGTACATAAGATATGCATTTTAAGTGAGATTATTTTTTTAGGATTTATATTACCATGCTTTGTATGATTTAAATTGAGTATGCTAACATCATTTTTTGTCTGTGCAGGTGACCTTTTTGGATACTTAGATTATCAGGATGAGTCGAGGGATGAGCGATGAGGAGTTGCAGGATATCTTCACGCGCATGTCTCCAGATTAGATGGCGAGATTCAGAGACATGGCAGACCAGGAGTATTCTCGGACATCGTCAGGCCGCTCTATTAGATCTACTTCAGCGCAATTAGATGCTTCAGCTTCGAGCAGACGAGGTCGACGCTCCAAACTTGGGCCAAAGGGAGGGAGAGATTTAGGGTCAGGGGGATGTTGTAGAGATATGGAGGTAGTGAGCCCACGGTCAGCATGGGATATAGGTGCTACTCCTCGCTCTCATGGCGGTTCCAGGGAGCGTGGCTTAGGTGGTTGCTGTGGAGGCACGAACGCAGTGTCTCCGTCTCGTCGTTCTGCTGGAGTTGCATCACCTCCAGGATTTGTCACACCTATGGGGACGTCTACTCTACTTACTCCGCGGCTTTTTCGACCATCTGCAGGTGGCACCCCTATGGATGCTACACCGATAGATACTACCTCGGTCAGTACACTTGATCTACAGGGGTCTCTTGGATATGCCCAGGAGCATGGTCGCATGTAGGAGAGGATCCATCTTAGGCATACCCCCTAGAGGGATATGCCTATCTTGTTGATGAAAGGTTATGAGCCATCATCATGAATGATGAGGGTGATGGCTCGCATGAGAGAGTTGTGCCAACAAGTTTTTCGGCACAACGTCTTGGATAATTGCCAAAACATACTGGAGGGGAGCAAGGACTACATAGTAGCATCCTTGCATGAGGAGTTTCCAGTTCCAGCCACAGTAGATAGATTTTCTATGGGCTAGATGATGGACTGCATGCGTGCATATATATCACACAGACAATCGGATGCACGCAAGGCACTCAAGAGTGGGGCTGCAAAGCCCGAGTGGCTAAACGCAGATGACTGGTGCCGACTAAGGGAGGATTTTCCAAGACGTTGGAGTCAGCAGCACGAGGCAGCGAGGGCACGATTAGAGGCCGGAGTAGTCCATCATCTTGGGAGTAGTAGCCACATGAAATATATGGAGGACTTTGTAAGTTTTTCTTTTGTTTTGCTTGCTTATTTTTTTTGCAATATCCTTTGTACTGAAAATCATGTTTCTAACAGTAAATATTTTGTTTTCTTTGCATCACTCCATTACAAATCGCGATCCAATCGGCCTTGAGACTCGATATGCAGAGAGGCATAGTCTCACTACATTGATCGACCGATTGTGTAGACGCGGCGGCCATGTAAGTCACTCATCTTTCTTGTTCGTAGTTACCATGTTTAATTAGAATGCATTATTGTATGGTGGACTGATGTGTAGTTGTTTCTTTTTTTGCAGAGTCCGTTCGATGCTCCTTTGCGACGGGACGAGCTTTCGAATGGCGAGGACGTATAGCTCGCTCTAGGATCCCTGGAGCTCACATACCCTTCTTTTTTGGTCGCCTGATCTGTGTAGATATTTTCTATGTAGTAGTGATATCTTGCCATGATTGTACCAATCACTTTCATTATGCAATCATGTATTTATTTTATGTATTAGTGTTATGATTTAAGTACACTTTGTTTTTGTTTACATGAGCATTGTACACAGTGCAGAAACTATTTTGTATGGCCTAAATAAAGCACACAATACTATACACCAAAAAAAAAATCATGTTACCGTCGCTATTAGCCTCGCAAATTTACATGCACGCATCGTTATTGGCGTCGTTATTAGCATCGCAAAGCATCGTTATCAACATCGTTATTTGCATTGATAAATGCGACGCTGATACCAATGCAAATAACGAGCTGATAACGACACCGACTCTTCTATGGCATCGCCAATAACGACGCTTTTTACGACGACGGGGAAATTTTTCGTTGTTTATATTTTCGTCATTTTAACGTCGATATAAGGCCTATATCTTGTAGTGTATCTTTTAATTCCCTTATCCCTATGACCAAGACCCCAGTTTTCAAGTTGATTGGAATAAATTAGTTACTAATAACTAGATTCCAATAGATTCATTATCTTACTCTAAAAGATTTATGTTTTATGAGAAAATGTTGTGTGTAACCGTTACATTTAGATAATTTGTGTTGCACAAAATTCATTGTCCTCCATATCAAGGCCATAGAGGTATTATTTCTACTTTACATACATTGGTTGAAGATATATACTGGCCACAGATGGAGTCTGATGTTTCTATCTTTGTATCTGAATGTTTAATTTATCAAAGAGTTAATAGCACCATGGTAAGCAATATATGGTTTATTAATGCCTTTACCAATTCCTGAACGACCATGGAAATATATTTCAATGGATTTTATAGCTGGTTTGCCTAACACCCAAGCTAATCATGATATGATTTGGACTATTGTAGATCAATTTAGCAAACAAGCATACTTCATTCCATGCAAGAAAACATTAAGTGCATCTCAAGCTGCACAATTGTTTTTGAGAACTATTTTCACTAACCATGGTTTACCAAAAGTTATTATTTCATATCTTGATTCTAAAACTTGAAATAATTTTTGGACTACTTTGTTTGGTAATTTAGGTACAAATATTTATTTCTCATTTGCATTTTATCCTGAAACAAATGGGCAAACAAAAGCTACTAACAGTACAATTTTAGATCTTTTATGTGCATACACAATTTCAAAACCATAAATATGAGATGCACACTTATATTTACTTCAATTTGCATACAATGATACACCACATACAATTACATAAAAAACACATTTTAAAATCATTTATGGACATAGATTGCCTACACCTGTTACATCATTATCAAAAAAAGTTAAAGCTGCTGATGATATTGCCAATATGTATGCTACTATTTTTGTTGAAGTTAAAGACATGATTGCAAAAGCCCAACAATCATACAGTAGACAAGCTAACAAGAAATTAAAAGCTATGAGTTTCAAAGTTGATGATTATATTTGGTTACGCATTGAAAAAAGAAGATTGCAAAGTGTTGAGAGACACCCTGTTGTTAAGTTAGCCCCTAGATTTTATGGACCTTTCAAGATCATTCACAAAATCAATGAAAATGCATTTAAATTAGAACTACCCCAACACTAGAAAATCCACAATACTTTTCATATCAGTTTGTTATGACCTTTTAGAGGCCACTTATATGTTCATCCTGTCTATGAAAACCCTCCTTTATTAGAAGAAGAGACTGAAATCCTTGAACCTAAAACTATTCTAAACACTGACTTTATGACCACTAGAGCTAGCCATAGATACTCTAGATATTTGGTTAAGTTTAAAAATCATCATGTTGAAGAGGCCCAATGGATGCATGCCCATGACCTAAGTGCTTACCCTTCACTGCTGACTCCACATTGAGATAATATAACAATTGAGGACAATTGCTATCCCGCCCTTGGGGGTATGATGCCAAGAGGCATATCCCATGGTGGATTCTGTGAGTTTTTATTCCACGATGGATTTTGTGAGGTTTTGAAGTGGATTCTGTAAAACTATATTTATTTGTTTGGGCTCGTACACAAGGTGGATTCCTTGTGTGAGAAGTTGATGGGGACGCCTATTGTTTTGGGTGTCATGTTAATTTAATGTGCACCTGGGTGATTCTACAAAATACATATTTAAATTAATGAACATTTATGAGTTTAGAGTGCACTTGTATTAAATTAAGGTTAGGATAGAGTTCCAACCCATTTATTTATTTTGTAGTTGAAATCTGCTAGGTATTCACTTTTTTTTATTTAATTTTATTTTTGCTAACATTTGTGAATGCTTCAATTGTGTGTAGAGCAGGCCGCAGTGGTGTTGGGAAGCACTAGATGATAGCGTGTATTCAGATTACCTAGAAGAAATTATCATTTTTTATGGATGTACGTCTTATCGTTAAAGGCATGGCGCTAATATTTATTTAGGTGCGCTTATTTATTGAAGTTCTTGATAAATATTTATTATTTTTGTATGCACATGGGTGCTCGATTTAAATATTTCATTATTGGACATTATATTTGGGTGGTACAGCCCGACTTTTGGGGTGCCCAACCACTTTATTATTTATTAGGGAAAAAACAAACACAAAATCCAAAGCATGCTAATTGTAAAATTGGGCTATTTTTTAGCTTTGAGATGAATAAATTTATAAATACATGCCTTGTGAAGCATCACACAAGGCATGGGGGGAGATTGTACCCAATTTGTCTCTTTTCTTCATGTCATGCAAATCTATCTTCTTATTTTTTGAGGTTAAGTAGAGTTCTTTTGTTCTTGGGGACCTTCCGGCGCTCGCTACGTACACATCTAGCATTCGATTTGCGCACCAAACCTATCTTAATAGTGTGTTGAATTCAATCCTCTTTTTCGATGACTCTCTCATCCCCCAATAGCATGAATAATTCTTTGAGTAAAGTGTCATTTTTTCCTAAAATAAGTACTCTTCAATCCCTAAGGTTTTATTGTTTTTAATACTTTGAATCATCTTGCCAAGCATACTATTGTAAAAATTATTATGTCATGCTATCATACCGAGTGTCTACCCCATTAGGTCTATGAAAGTAATATCCCATATGCATACAAGTGAATCATTCGTGTAAGTAGAATTTCCTCTAACTTTCATCCCTTGTACTTGTGGCCACATGACACCATGGGATGCTTCTTACTACTCCAAGTCACCCTTGGTTTATAACTACTTGCATTTCTATCTATATTATATCTTACTTTGTAAACACACATGCAACCTATAGCTTTCTTTTCCTTAGGTAAGCTATGTTGCTATAAGGACACTTCTTGCAGATCCTCTTGGTTAGATAGGTCTCAGGTAGGTCTCTAAAAGGTATTAGGATTTATGGGTGTTAATTGTGGTGCAATCCAAGACATGTGGAAGTGCACTCATGCCTCCCAATATCTCTTGCTTTTGAAGCTCAACTTGTGCTTCCTTGACCAAATACTCAATTTTTTCAATTACTTCTAATCAATGTTGTAGGTTAGGATACTCACTTGCTTTAGTAGTGGTATGATTTTTAAATGTAATAGCATGATTCACTTTATGAAGAACTCTATGCGATTACAATCTAAAGAGGGATAAGTTGTGGATTGTATCTTCTTGTTAAGTCTTGAAAGACATTATTTGGTTGCTGAATTGGTACGTCTAAGATAAGACTTATTGTTTTGGGGAAGAGATGGTCTTCTTAACCAACATAAGTGGGTGGATTTATATGGAATATTCCCTTGGGAATTCACTATATGTATATTCTCTATATCACGAAGTGGTTGGTTTGATTGTGATAAAAGCTAGGACTAGTCCCAAATGTGAGAGGTCTCTCTATAGGGAGGACCTTAGATTACGAGGTGACAAGGATACCAATGGGTTTTGGCCATAAATCCCTTGGGTCTATTGAGGATCGGCCTAACCCCTACAAGCCTAGGATAGACTTCTTAGAAGGCTTGAATACTAGATAATGGAAGATTGTGGATCATGTGCCATGAGATTTGGACACAGTCCCCAATTAAGAGATTTGGAGCATTGCACCTCGAAGAAGGTGCATGATAAATGCAATGTTTTGCAACTGCTTTCAAAGGATTGTTTGACATTGTCTATCTATGATAAAAATTTATATGAAGGAACTAGTGTTTCATGGCTAGTTAAGGAAGTTACCTTGAAGTATTGAAACATAAGCATGGTAGGTAATATGATAACTAAAGCTAATCCATAGAAGGAAGTAAGAGGGGAAGATTTGCGATGGATCC
Source organism: Lygodium microphyllum (assembly GCF_053477565.2). Classification (NCBI taxonomy): domain Eukaryota; kingdom Viridiplantae; phylum Streptophyta; class Polypodiopsida; order Schizaeales; family Lygodiaceae; genus Lygodium; species Lygodium microphyllum. Next base: position 157,891,413 of record NC_141140.1, on the reverse strand, counting down.
CAAGTGGTCTCAGTAAGTTGAGAGTTTTCCTCTTGAGGTGTAAGGATTAAGAGAACATCAAATGCTTGATTTCTTGATATGTCATCTTAGATCTCGATCAAAGTCATTTTAGGGGACCAAAGTTGAGACTATACCCTACAGGTGGAGGGATCGATGTGTATCACTCCCCCTCATTTCTTCCTCACCTATGAACCAAGTGTAGCATTAATTTGCTTCAGTTTGAGTTGAGTTACAAAATGCAGTGTCTCATAGCTGGCGCTAGGTAAATCCATAGGTGACCTTAGTCTACTCTAGAAACCTAGATTTAGGTCCATCCTTATGGGTTATAGTCGAAATCTTTCATTCTAAAGCGGACTCAAGAAAACCTAGGTGACAAACCACATATTATTCTAAGGACTACTGGGTGGCATCACTTAGGATTATGGACCACTAAAATCATCCCATTGAGGTCTTCATAGTCGGGCACCTTACACATGATATCAAAGAAAAACAAATAAGTTATAAATAAGATATGCATATGTTGCCTTAACATTTTAACTTGTAAGTTCATGAGTAGAAGAGTTGAAGCTATCCTAAAAGCAACATCCAAAATGACATGATCTTGGTTATCAAGAATCTTCTTGAGAAAAGGATCCAATGTTGAGAGTGATACTGAAGTCTGGATCAAAACTCTCAAATATTATTTTTATGTGTTAAGAATAAGCACATCTGACAAGGCTATGATTGTCAAGCTAAAGTTGATAGACAAGACACACTTATGGTGAAAGGAGTAGTGCCAAGACAATGCTACCATCGAACCCCTTGTAAGCTAGAAAGAAATCAACAAGGGTATAAGAAAAAGATACTTGTTGCCTTTGTATCGTAACATCAAGATGAACAAGTTATTTTCCTTGTGCCAGCTAGGATTAAGCTTGGAAGCCTACTATTCTTAGTTTGTGACACTTCATAAATGGGCACCACCTATGGATATTACCCAATAGGTGGTAAAATTTTGGTATGGATTAAATCAACTGTTAGACACTCATCTAGAGTCCCTAAGGTTGATTGACTTGCAAGAATCTCTCATACAAGCTAAAGCTATGATTGGGCCAAATGGACACCAACTTCTTGAAGATCACTACCTCATAACGAATACCGAAGAAACTATGATGCCTTAAAGGACTAAGAAAATAAGTGTCATGAGTGTGGTGAGATAGGACACACTCAAAAGACATGCCCCAATCATCGATGCTTCCTTTGCAAATGAGGTAGGACATATCCAATCTAATTGCCCTGAATTGAATCAATAAGAGAAGGAACCAGCAACAAAGTGAAGCTAGACAAGTTTGAGATTTGACATCTCTTGTGAGAGATCTATTCACTTTTATTTTTCTTGATCTTTGGAAATTGTTCATTCATTTATGAATGATCACTCCTTCAATGTGGATTGTGATAATGCTTATTGGTTGAACAAGTTTTTTGTTCCTCTTCTTCAGCATGTCATCCACTCTTATAGACTCTTTGTATAGAATCATCCACATATACATTAAAGAGTCATCCTTGCATATACCGTTACATAATTTAGAGTTATTGATTCTTACACTATTATTTTTGTGACAACTAGTTTTTATTTGATTTATAGTTTTTAGTGTTGATGAAATTGATTTATTGTTGTTGATTCTCACACTAACCTATCTAATGTGTGTAGAGGTAGGCTACAAATATGTTTCTTATGTTGGACAAAGCATCTAACCTATTTCGGATTTTATTATATTTTTCATATTTATTAACACAATTAGAATGATGTTTTTGACATTGTTGACTATTATTATTGAGGGGCCTAACACCATTATAATTATGTTTTTGACATTGTTGACTATTGAGGGGCTTAACATTGAACTATTACTTTTGTTATTATCTAGCCTTAGAACTCAAATGTTAAATTGATTTATAGGCTTTATTAAATTATAGCACAATTGAACAATCAAAATTAGAAAGGGCTTGTTACTATTCTTGTAAAGGGCTATTTTTAGGCAAAATCTATTCTACTGTAACTAAATTTGTGCATTGAGGAGAGTCCCTCCAATGCATGTGGGGAGATTGTATCCAATCTTGTGTCATGCACTTTTTCTTGGTTTTGTTTTGTGGTTTCAACTCAATTAATGAATTAAGAATCAAGCTATGGTGGGAGTGATAACATAATTTTTTCAAAATGGAGTAGCATGACTATACATGTGTTTTAAGAAGAACTTAAACATGGAACCAATAATTTTTAATGCATTAGGATTCTCCATGTGCATAGCCACCCTCATTCAACATGGCTCTCTTTATCCACTACTTAGAGAATGGCTTATTCTTCTCTCTTCAACAATTTAGTCTCATTATGTGGTCACACTCTTAGTCACATATTTGATCTTCACTTTAGGTCCAATGGGAAAAATCTCCAAAATGCCTTCTATTTTCTATTTCTATAATTTGGTAATACAAAGAGGGTGGGACCTTGTCATGCCAAAGGGTGGATATCACAAGGAAGTGAGAATCACACGACATCACAATAAGTCTACATACATGTGTAGCTAGAATATAGTTGTCCTAAAAGTCACTATCAAGAAGTTCTCTATAGCCTTGTGTTGGGGTAAAAGACCCTTGGGCCTACCCGTGTACAGTGACTGCCCATATTCTTTATTCATATATAATATGAAAGTGCAATAAGGCTGTCATATATATCATTCTTGACAGCACCTACATTGTGTGTGCTCTTCTCTCCCGCATCTTCCTCTTCTCCTTCTCCACTGCCATTGCATCCCTTTCAACTGGTATCAAAGCTTTGGATCAAATCTTGATTGTGGAGCTTGGCCTGGCATTACTTCATCTTGGATTGAAGACCTAGAGCTCGGAGCTTCAATGCTAGCCATGGCTTCTTCCCCCAGAGGTAAGATTTCATCTCCTGCCTCTCCCCGGCCCTCATAGGCTCTTTGCATGCATTCCTTGGCTTCATTGGGCACCTTGTATGCCCCCACTTACCCCCTTATCCTCAGCATAACCAGGAGGCCCCACAGTAGTAGCTCACTTTTTTTTGCGCCAATTTCAAAATCTAACTCAAAAATCCCATTTTTTCTCATATCTTGGGCATGGGAACCCGATTTAGGCAAGATAAGAGTCTAACTTGGGGTTTTGGCACACTCCGGATGCAATGGCGATGTTAGATCTACCAAATTCTAATCACAGAATGTTCTTCAATAGATCTGAGTTGATTCACAACAAGAAAATGTCATGCTCTTAGCTTATGTGATACTCTCGAGGCTTGGTATTTGATGCCCAAATGCTTTGGGGATGTTTGCCCAATGTTTTGAGAGGCTTTTGGGTTTGAATTTGCTCAAGCATTGACTATTTTACATAGTCCACAAGCAGCCCAAAACAAGGCAGCCCCCTGTCATTACATTTTATGCTTATGCTACATGGTCATTTGATGCCCGATTATGCCCAGTTGGTGCCTACACATATGGGAATATGGTTTCCCTATCAATTTGAGCTTGGTTTGAGCACTGGTTTGCTCAGTTTGCAGAGGTTATTTGCTACTGAAATATTCAGGGCTGAAGTTATTTATGCTACAGTTGGGTTATGCCTATCGGTCACGGGGTGCTCCCGGCTATTTGAGATTATATACTGATGTATTTGGATGATGTCACATGGTTCCTTTTGCTCCCGAAATGCTTTTGAGCAAGAAGTAGAGCTCAATTATATGGTTACTGCTAATTTTTTATTTGGAGCTGGCATTCCACTTATGACTACTTATGCCTAGGCTACCCATGTGGGTTTATGTCTTGGTGGATGGTTCTGGGTTTGGTTCCGGGTTCAGCTCTGCAGTATGACAGATGTTTGGGCTTGACAAGACTTGCATTTGAGGAATTTTGTGGAGCAATTGGACATTGATTTGGATTTTTCCGTTATGACCTTGGATGCTACTTGGCCTTATGCTCCGATGTTATGGATCCTTGGATGTTTGGTTGATGCTGACATGTATTGAGCAGAGTTGCTTCATTGTCTTGGCAGAGTTTTATTGAGCTTTGTATGCTCATTGGTGCTTGGATTTATTGCAGGTTATTTTGGTCGATTAGTAGACTTTACATTGCTTGGGTTGCAGTTATGGCTTTCTTGCTCCTCTATTGTCTAGCTTCTATGCTAGTTGGGCTGGTGTTGCCTGTCCATGTTAGAGAGTAGGTGCTATGTATGCTTACCCGTCTATGCACATGGTCTATTGTTGTATACCTTAGAGAGCCACTTATTTGGATGTTGTTGTACAGATGTTTGAGCTTCTCCTGGAGCTTGATTCTTGTAGGATGCTTTGCCACTTGTCTGCCTTTACTTAACTTGGATGTTCCTAGGTGGCATGATGTACTGCAGAGCTATGCATATGCATATGGTTATGGGCTGATTTCATGGCTAAATAATATATGCTCTTATGATAGATGTCTTATTCTTTACCGTACTATGGTTGGTTATGTCATGCACTTGGCTACGACTCTTCTTCATGTGGGAGCTTTTGCATCCTTGGTTGATGCCTTTATGTCCTCTCATCCGTTGAGGTTTCATGAGCCTTTGCAACATGCTTCTATCACTGATGTACTTGCATATGATTGTCTTCATGACCAGGTTCCCTTCGTTGGGATAGCCCTCGACTCCTTGAGCTCCATGGATGCTATGGATAGCCCTATTCATGATGACTTGGATTCCTTGTCGTCGTATACAAGTTCTTTAGTTACAAATGTTGTATGCTTCCATTGTGGAAAGATTGGGCATGTTCAAAGAAAATGCTTTAGATGGATTAGAGAGCAACAGAGACAGAGACAGACTCGACATGAGCAGAGAGTTAGAGATATAGGAGATGCACCAAGTGTTACCACTATTACTAGTGGTGAGGTACATGTTGTTACCCATGATGATGTAGTTGAGCATGTACTCCTATAATCTAGTTTCCCTACAACTTTCTTGCTTAGTGACACGGCCTATGCCTCAAATTGGCTATTGGATTCTATGGCCTCTTGTCATGTTACTCCACATAAAGCATGGTTCTCTACTTACAGGGAGTTTGATGGATGCATTTCTTTGGGCCTTGAGTAGACTTATGCTATTCTTGGTAAAGGGGATATACACCTATCTTTGCTTGATGGAACTTCTCTTATGCTCCATGATGTCTTACATGTTCCTATGCTCGGTAAGAGCTTGATGTTTATCCGTTAGTTTTGATGGATGCATTTCTTTGGGCCTTGAGTAGACTTATGCTATTCTTGGTAAAGGGGATATACACCTAGCTTTGCTTGATGGAACTTCTCTTATGCTCCATGATGTCTTACATGTTCCTATGCTCAGTAAGAGCTTGATGTTTATCCGTTAGTTGCATGATGCAGGTTTTAGTGTCTCTTGCAGATCGATCTTGGAAGATCAGTCATGGTTGTTTGGTTTTGGCCAGCGGTTCTAGAGTTGGTTCTCATTACCCAGTGCATGTCTCTCATGTGGGAGATTCTATGGTTGCAGTTATTCGAATACCACATGCATTGTTATGGCATTATCGCCTAGGCCATATGCAACATTGAGAGATGGAGATCTTGTCTTGTTCAGACTCCATACTGCCTCCTATGTCACATGCAGATCTTGATACTTGCCCCGATTGTTCTTATGGTCCTTGCAAAGCCCCTTTGGCTCATGGTGATCGTTCATGAGAGGCATGATCCTCTAGATCTAATCCATTGTGGAGTTTATGGACCTATGCCTACCCAGTCACTTGGTGGAGCCTCACATTTTGTGACCTTCGTGGATCATGCTACCCACCATGTTTGGGCTTTTTTCTTGGTACGGATAGAGGATGCTGTAGTTATGCTTAACAGATTTATGGATTCTGCTAGTTGCGGTATTACGAGATTGCTCATGGCATGTGCCTAACTCTATAGGCAAAGGTTGCTTCTATGCTTACCACAACTGGGTTATCTTATGGATTTTGGGCTGAGGCCCTTATGACGGCAGCCTACTTGCTTAATAGGACGCCGTGTCTAACTTTCGATGGTATTACACCACACGAGGCATGGAGTGGCATGAGACCCTCCTATGATTACTTCAGGATGTTTGGCTGCCAAGCATTTGTATGTATGCCAAATATGCCTATGTCACGCAAACATATCCTCCTTGGTTATGGAGATGGTGACTTTCAGGCTTACAGGTTATGGGATTTGGATGCCTAGCAGGTTATACATAGCTGTCATGCTGTCTTTTATGAGACGCATACATCTCTCAAGCCTCTTGATGCACATTTAGTGTGCTTTATGGTTGATGCTATAGTCGTATGTCAATCTTCCACTTCACTAAGGTCGTGTACTCTCTTAAGACCCCATCTGACATGTGTTCGAGATACTGGCCCTTCTTTTATGATTGACTTTGGAGAGTCTATGTGCTCTCAGTTGTCTCCTATGAGCCACGCTAATACTATGTGCTACTCTGATGCTTATGCATTACATCCTTGCACTCATGAGTTGTGCTTGCTTCATGAGAAGCATTCTTGGATTGCTCCACTGTATGGAGCCGCGGGATCGCTTATCTCCTGGATGTCATGGACTCGGGGATGCTTGACTCTTCTTTCACAAAGGTTCTTGCTTATTGCACAGCTCACTTTCCGATTGGGCATTGGGTGAGATGTCATGATTCCTCACCTTATCTCTTTTCCTTTTTTCTTTGTTTTTTCACTCCCTGGACCATTGGCCTTTTAGTGGGAGGTTGTTGGGGTAAAAAGCCCTCGGGCCTACCCGTGTACAATGACCATCCATATTCTTTATTCATATATAATATGAAAGTGCAATAAGACTGCCATATATATCATTCTTGATAGCACCTACATTGTGTGTGCTTTTCTCTCCCACATCTTCCTCTTCTCCTTCCCCATTGCCATTGCATCCCCTTCACCTTGTGCAAGCATCCTAGCACTAAAGCCCAACACAACATGTCAAGGCTATGATTTGCACAAATTTTCTTCATGACCCTAGTGTTCAGGGGCTTCAAAATACAATGTGATTTTGGATTTGCTTTAACTCTCTTAGGACACCACTAAGCTTCTCATACTATTCTCTTACATAGTCAACACAATGTGAGATATGATTCCCATTGATTGCCAATATCCCTCATCATATCTGTTGGTCTTCACAACCAACTCAAACCCCAAGTCAAAAAAACACAATAGAGAGTCCCTAATGTTAGCCAAGAGCCCTTATCACATAATGCTAGTCCTAACTATGATTAAGGGTTTCCAAAGACAACAATGCCCCAATATTGCATTATGTTGTTCCTCAATCGTGACTAGAGCCAACATGATGGAATCAAGGGTCCTAATGGTTAGAAGACCCCTTTCTTAGGTTGTGTTGGTCATAGGACATTCTAACCAATGATACGTAACCAATACTGTCCACCCCTCTCAGGGGCAAACTCTTTATGGATGACCGTGAAGAATTGGTCAATGCTAGTTATAGTTTCGACCTCTAGACCATGATACCATACTGCTACCCTTCCTTTTGATGTCATATTGAAGAACATCATTAAGTGTCTTTCGTCTTGGATTCGATAGTTGAACATGAGTATTTGAAACTACTTAATATGGAGTTCTCCATCTTCTTCCGCTAACCCATGGAAGATGGGCAAAGGTGCTCCTAATGTCAGTAAATTTGGTGTCCCTGCTAGAATTGCAATGGGTTGTGCCATGGCTACAACCGACTTATCCTAGAGCCTAAGTCATACCTAGAACCAATATAATGTGATATAGGCTTCCCAATGGTATTGAATTGCACATATCGTGTTGTGTTGGCTTTGAACTAGGCTTAGAGCCTACACTATGCCTAGAGGTAAGACGACGTGAAGTGGGCTTCAGAATGATACTGAATGGTCCACATTGTGGTGTGTTAGTTTCCTAGGGGGTCCACCTATAAGAAATCATCTATATAATGTATGTTCAAAGGATATTAAGAAATACCCTTTCTTTACATGTTGTAAAGCCTTAAAATGACCCCTGTTAGTTTACTAAACTTACGAAAATTTTCCAAATTGTGATTAAAAAATCCATTTTGTAAATATAATCCTATAAATTTTAGTAAATATAATACCATTTCTTTTGAAATCATGTGGTATCTTACATGTCCTATAAGGTGGACCCCTCAGGGTTAGTCTTAAGAAAGGAAAAAGATATTGAAAAGAGAACCTTGCATGAAGCCAATACAACATGATAGCATATGTATATACCTTCTCTTTAAATGCACTCAAACATGCATGAGAATTTCATTTTTGTGTATCTTAGTGTGCTTTTTTTTAAAAGCTTCTAAGTTTCATCAAATGCTCATAAGTATTGATGTGTTAGATTTTATTGACCTATATGCTTATCTTTTATTGATAGTGCATATCGTGCATGTATATTGTACAACCAAAACTATGCTTTTGATTCATTTGTGTTAAACTACACAACACTATAGTAGGTCATGAGAAAGTTTTGAAACTTCTTATTGCATTGTGATGGTTAAGAGTATACCTAGGCCAGCTGTGTGTTAGTTTGAACACACCTTAGATTACTTGACTAGAGCCCATGTTGCTCACACAAGAGAGGAGTTCTTCTCTCTTATATTGATTGATTTCTCATAATAATGCAAGGATGTGTTAGTTTAAACACACCTTAGAGTACTTGACTAGAGGCCACATTGCACATATCAACATCACAAATATGCATGGACCGGCACAAACAAATGCACATGGGACACTCATTGCCTTTCATTGCACCCATTTTAGTGTTCTTTTTGTGGCTTTGTAAGTATACTTGGATATTTTCATAGTTTTTATATTTAAGATAGATTTGTGATTGTACTTTCTTGTGGTTACAAGTTGCTCATGTTTGTGTGTCTAGGAATATTCATTTTCCATGTTTTTGTTGGTGCAATTGTCAATAATACTAGGTTTACTTCTTCCAAGTGGTGCTATTTTTCGGAGCTCAACCCAATGGTATCTATCCACACACCATTGGACTATGTCAATATGATCATGTTGAATTTCAACCTAGAGTGTTCTTGTCCCATGCACATATAGTTAGGCCATGTTAATATGAACATGTTGAATTTCAACCTAGTGTGCTCTTGCCCCGTGCACATATAGTTTTGGCCTTGATGTTGGGGAGTTTTGGCTTACATGTTTGTATATTATTTGTGGCACTAAAGTCGAGCCCAACTCCACCCCCTTGCCCAAGTCCTTGCCCCAAACAAAGGGGGGAAGGGGGGGGCAAGGGGGAGACATGCCATATATCTAGTTTGATCATGAACCACATTGTTTCTACATTATGTAGGGTAATTGGATAGTTATTATGTCTATATTAAGTAATTGAAAGTGGCCAATCAAATAACATCCCCTGTACAGTGACCTATTGTGTGTGGTTACTCTTGATATAATGTCTATAACATCCCTCATAATTAGGTGGTTATTAAGTTTGTATTTGTGGGGTAATTAGGGGTTAATTAATTAGTTAGGTGGTTATTAAGTCTATATCATATACGTTTCTTTTTTGGTTTTGGGGGGAGGGGTGGGGCCATGGGAGGGGTTAATTCATTGGTGAGTGCCCTACACAATGCAGACATGATAAACACCAAGGAATAGTAAAGATAGATAAGTCAAAGCCGAGGGGCAACAATACCAGCCTAGTAGGTAAATAAAAACACTCAAGGGGGCTTGTCAATTCATGGCGTGCTGCTACGTGGAAGAAAAGAGACAACCTACAAGACCCTTTACCAAAAGAAGAAGATATTTTATGCCGAGGCAGTAGTGTAAAAGGGCCCGGCTTTCAGGCACGGGACACACTGCGAGGAAAAAGATAAAGAATCGCTCACGTTTATCGCTACGACACGCGAGAAAATATAGAAAAATATCTGCTGCGAAACAGATAAGATCACAAGGTCGGTCTGCCAAGTTCCTTCGAGATTTTTAACACTCTTTTCTGCAAGCAGGCCTCCAATCTCTCTCTCGCACGCACGCGCACACACACACACACACACACACACACTCTCTCTCTCTCTCTCTCTCTCTCTCTCTCTCTCGTTTCTCTAATTCCTTTGACAGGATCCACACGAAGACGATGGCTCCTGCCGTGGCTGAAATGGGCTCCTCCAAGCCCGGCCGCAGCGAGGAGCTCCTCGACGCGCAGGAGCAGGCCATGATCGAGCAGGCTGTGAGGCAGAAGTTCGAGGAGGCCGCGCCCAAGCGCGCGCCAAAGCCTGTGCGCAGCGAGTCACAGGACCTTGCCGAGCAGCAGCTGCAGGGATTTATTGCGGAGGTCATCCCGGAGCACATAAAATTCCAGGACCTTGAAGCATCCTCTGAGGTAATCCCCCCCCCCCCCCCCCCCGGGCCCTTTAGATATGCTCTCGCTTGTGATTTTCTTGCGGCTTTCTCCTCCTTGTATGTACGTCCTGTTGTTTTTGGCCTTGTGGTGCTAGGGTTTTCTGTGAAAGGTTGCACAGTTTTCCTGAAAAAAGATGGTGGTAGTTGTGTATGGATGATCTCATGTGCACAGAGGTGATTTACACACGATTGTATATCTATGATCATATTATGTGCAGAAGGATTTATGCATATGCTTGTACATGTATGATGATGTTTTGTGCTGATGATCTTGCGCATGATTGCACATGTATGATCATGTTTTCTTTCTAGCCGATCCCCTGCATACCTGCAAATCTGCACCCCTTTTGAAGCCCCATCTTGAAGAACAAGCATTGATACGATCTTTACTGAATCCTAATCCTTTCTGAGTCACATCACAGCATGTCGTGACGGATACACGAGCTACCGTAACCGAGGAATTTGTCGAGACCGAGTATTACAAGGGCCTCATGTCCGTAGACAAGAGTCTGCATCACACGGTAAATGGAAGCCATGCAACGAATGCCCTCATTTTCGTTACACATGTATGGATGCTGATGTGCGCCATTCTTTGAGTGCACAGACAGGCACAGGGTTTATACATGTCGAAAAATCTGATGGCGTAACATTCGATTTCAAACCCAATGGCCTAGTGAGGACCAGGAGCCAGTCCAATCCTGCTACCAATGATTGGATCCCATCTTCAGAGACGGTTAGTATTATGTGTGTGTGTGTGTGTGTGTGCGCGAGAGAGAGAGAGAGAGAGAGAGTCTAACCCGCCTCTTTGTATATAATTTGTGCTGCCAGGTTCTCTCTCATTCTGACAAGCCTTCTCGGAGTGAGCCTTCAGTCTAATTTGTGTCCCCCAGGTTCTCTCTCATTCTGAGAGGCCTTATCGGAGTGAACCTTGAGAATGATTGAAGTCAATTGGTTATCTGATGAGCTCTTCTTAGCAACGCCAATGTATTGCTATGCAATTGTAGGGGTATATCAGTCTCTTGTACAACGTCCTCTTCATTAACAAGAGTGATTGATCTGCATGTTGTGATTCAGTTTCTGCTTTTATCACTCACTTGCGCAAGAAGAGAGAGAGAGTGTGTGTGTGTCCTTGGCGCTTGCGTTAATCTTTACCTACGTATCGTTGAAGTAAATCCTGATTACTCGCATGGGTTAGTACACAGAGAACTCCCATTGTTAATATCCCTGTGCTCCTTGGGCTCCACTCCGATGTCCAAACTGTTCCTTGAAGCAGGATTGACACTTGAAGGGCTTTGAACGCATCCTGATGTTCTGATAAACTTAATTTGAAATACCTGAGAAACAGATGCAGTTCTTGGATCTGCGAAGAGAGAGATCCTGCATGCTGTACTCCTTCGCAGAGTACGTTGCGCTCTGGCTCCTGCCGTTGTGGCACTTCCGATCATTCCAAGGCAACTTTGTAGACTTCGTAAGTCTTCTCTCTCTTTCAACCAATGGGCATATTATCATCTATCACATTCGACATCCATGCAAACAACTCTTTCGGTGAAGATTCCTCCTTAGCACGATCCTTCAAGGACTTGCGAGGAGCAATGGGCAATGAAGAAGACTGGCTTACTCAACCCTTGTCCACCATCTATTGTTGTAGAGCATTTAGTCGAGCTAGAGACGTGCAGTTACATTTCGAAAACACTAAAGGGGCAGTAAACTTAAGAGCTAGAGCCTACAGAAGTAATGATTGAAGTGATTGGACCTCGCACAAGTTTCATATATATATATATATATATATGACCCGATTTCCATTATGCTAATTATTAATCATTATTAATACTATACCGTCACTAACTTTTACCATCACTATCGTTTACCAACTAATGTTGGATCCGATCCAATAAGCAGAATGTTCTCGACCCAGCTTGGATATCATAATACTAGGAAAGTTTTACATACTCCCCTACTTCTACCCACAACAAAGACTACTCCCATGTACATTAGGTATCTATGGTGGTACACCAACAAAAAGGTGTTAATTTGAATCAATTCAGCAGCTACATTATTGTCAAGCATATCTTTCAACACAAACATTTCTTAGTCAAGCACCTATATGTTTCAACTTCAACTTGCCTTCTTCAATGCAACATGAGTTTGTAAATGTGATTGAGGTCTTGCAATTATACGACATAACATGATCTCCTACCTTTAACACCTAAAACTTCACAATTTTGTTAGCCCATGCTCGTCTTTCCCTTTGGACAATCTTTGAGACAGAAGAGCTAAGAACTCTTTCTTCTTCGACTTGTAATAATGTCTTTTTTCTGAGAGGTCTTTCACTTGCAACAATGTCTTTTTTCTGGTATTGGAATTATACAACATAACATGATCTTCTACCTTTGACACCTAAAACTTCACAATTTTGTAAGCCCATGCTCGTCTTTCCCTTTGGACAATCTTTGAGACAGAAGAGCTAAGAACTCTTTCTTCTTCGACTTGTAATAATGCCTTTTTTCTGAGAGTTCTTTCACTTGCAACAATGTCTTTTTTCTGGTATTGATCTCTTGGTGATGATCATTGAACTAGTCCAATTGTCACATTAGGCCATACATACTCAATGGAACTACTACTTTTAGGCCATACAGAAAAGCTGTGCAAGGCCTAGAAGTTTATGAAAAAGCTACCATATCTATATTTGGACCATTACAAAAGGAAGAGTTATAAAGAACAAGATGTTTATGTATCATTAAGACATTAGATCGTTGTGCACAATAATAAACCACTGCCTCAACATGACATCTACAAATCAATATAAAAACATTGCAAAAGCCTTCATGACCTCTTGAGAAAAACAATTACACATGAATATTTGAACTTAAAAATTATTTGCACCAAATAGGTATTTCTTAAATGGGCACTCTCTAACTTTATAATATTGGAACAAAACTCGGAAGGGCCTTATGTTTTTGTCTATAATCCTCGATAGTTGTGACAACGCAACTTTACTATTACCAAATGTTTTGTTTAGATTCCTAGATGGTAGAGAGAACATGAGATTCTATACATACCAATATCTATGTTTTATGAATGGAGAGAAAATGAGACTCCATCTTATACCATAACACATAGTTAGCCACTCCCTAGTCTGATACAACATTCGTACTCATTGGACACAAGCACAAGCTTCAACACTAAAAGCACTTGGATAAAAATGAAATTTGTACCATACACCTTTATAATTACTATAGCTATATCACTTGGGTCATAATTAAACATTTTTCTTGCATAAGGTTTATCACCACCAATTACTACTACTAGATCAAATTGGAAAATAGACATTGTAAGGCTTGTTAGATCTTTACTATCTTTTGCAACAATATGAAAAATTAATGCTACACCTCGGGGAAGTTACTATATGTGTATCCTCTACATCACGTGCGCTCAAGGCCTATTTATAAATATCCTTATTTGTGATTTTTTCTTGAATAAAATGTAATCCTTTTCTATTCAATCTGTAAATAACCCCTTTTTGCTACACTCTTCTATATGTGAAAAATGTATAAAACGGTTATTTTTAAAATACCTTATTTTGAACCCACGTGATGCACACATATATTCATGAGTAACTTACCTGAGTGCTACAGTCTCATCTTCAAAGCACCTTTCACAATCACCCCCTTCAAATTCGTGCAAGGACTCATCTTCAAAAGGATAGGTCTAAGTTCCATAATATTGGGGTATCTGTTTGTACTACTATATGTTGAGATATTGAGCTCCACTCGTGATATGCCAGGGTGACCGTTGTGCATTTATGTCACCGACTTGTCAGTTGTTGCAGATGCGGTTGGTACACCGCCCATGAATAATAGCTAGATGACAACTATCCTTATCTACTCTAGTTCGTGGCTCAGTTAGTATGCCACCTTAGTTAGTTGAGTTTGGCTTGAGACCCATATATAGGGTTCTTCTATTTTTATGTATTAGAGTTCTTTTTGGCTTACACAACTAAGAAGAGGAAAACTGTTTTCAGCCTCCACCCTTGTGTGTATTCCCCCATTGTGCAAGCAAGAAAGCTACAAGTGAGACTTCTTCCTTCTCTCCCACAATCTTGACATGGTATCAGAGCCTTCTTTGATGGTTCTCTCTTTAAAGAGATATTGCATTTCTTATACCTAATTCAAATGTTGGAACTTAGGTCCGTCCTTGTGTTTGGATTAACGTAGCCTCAATCACCTTCAAGCCCATCCATCACATTTGCATAATTGCTTCCAACCTCATATTTCTCCTTTGAGTGCACCACCTCTCTTGGAAATCCTTAAAACCCTATCTTGTTTCGTAAAAATGTCTTCTTATCCCCTATCAAGAAGTGGAGAACCTCTCAATCAAAACTAATTGCACTTACTATTCCCTTCACTTATAAACAAGTAAGCACCAAAATCAAGAGTAGACAAGAAACAAGGGAGTAATAGAGACAATAATACATGATAAGAAAATAGGTATAATCCCCCCCTCCCAAGTGCATGAAGAAATACCTCCCTTATGCTGTTAGTGATGATTTGTAATTCTTTTTTTTTTTTTTGCTTTTTGCTTTCCTTATAGGAATGAATTTCTTTTAAATTTTATCCAATAACTTCCATGCAATGCCAATATACAAAGGATAGGCAATTAGTGTGAATGGACTTCACTCTAAAAATAGTCCACGAATATGCCTAAAGATACCACTACAATCCTAAAAGAGGCTATCGTCTTCTTGAGTGGATGGGAGGATAACTGAGTTTTTCCTAACTTTTGTGTTCACTAAAGGTAAGGAACCTACACATGCATGACATTAGTATGAAAGTGAGGCTATAGTAATAGATCAAGGAGTGCAAAATACCATTCGATAGCAGGCCACATCGGCCATGTGACCACATAATTGCCGCACTGCAAACCGCAATGTGGCATCCTCTTGCTACTTATGACCAAGGCAACGAGCAAGGTATAGATTGGCATACTTGGAAATAAGGCTATGAAGGCTTTGTTGTTGGCACCATTAGTTGCATGCGAGATGGAAGTGTTCACTTGAAGATAAAACTTCCCGGGAGGTCACACATCCTATTATTGTTCTACACCCAAGTGCACTTAACTGTAAGGCAATTTACTATTAAGTTAAGCCTTGCAGTTGCTCCAAACAACAAATACTATTCTCAAGAGCCTATTTTAGAGGAGATAAAGAGATTTTCAACAACCTTTCAATTATCTCTTAGCATATAATACCTCTTGAGTTGTAGCACATCACTCTTGTAGTTTTGTGAATTATTTCACTTTGAAGGCATTAAGGGCAAGTGATAAAGAAGTAATCCCATTAGTTGACCACCTTATTGACTTAGTGCTATTGAAGCTAGTGAAGTGGAGAAGCTTCTAATTGATTATATTTAGTGAGGATTTATTCAACCTAATTCTTCTCCATGGGATTCTCCAATATTATTGGTGAAGAAGAAGGATATGTTCTTGTATATGTGCATAGACTACCTTGGTTTAAATGTGATCATAATAAAAAATAAGTATGTGCTTTCTCATGTGGATGAGTTGTTTGATCAACTTAAAGGAGCATAACACTTTACAAAAATTGCATTGAGATGAGGGCACCATCAAGTGTGAATACACATGGAGGATGTATCTAAAATGTCCTTTTGAATGCCTTTTGGCAATTATGACTTTTTAGTTATACCCTTTGGCGCCTAACCAATGCTCTTGCCACATTCATTAACCCAATGTGAAATAGCCATGTCAAGTAGGATGGGAGATTCAGTGGGATCTACATGTATGCCTAAGTATATGGATGATATGAGGCATCCCTTACAGGCTCTAAACATATATATGCAACAATAGCAACAACAACATTAGCAAGAGTTGCCATAGCAATAGTAGTTGCATCAACAACAAATCATGCAGCACATGCAATTGTAGGCTAATGCGTCGTATGAGAATGTTATAACGAAAGGTATGGAAGCTATGGTTCATTAAAAGAACTTGCATGATAGAAATATATCAAGCTATCAGAAATTGTATGAGGTACAAATGGACTTCTTTAGAGTCCCTACATGCTTGTTGAGTCAACACTTATGGATAGTGTCTTATGTCCATGTCTTAAAAATTTTGTTGTTTTTCTTGAGGATATCCTTATTTATAGTTCTTTTGAGGAAGAATACTAGGAACATCTTTGCTTAGTCTTTGAGTTACTTAGGAAGTACAAACTTTATGCTAAGAAATGTAAATTTGAACATTTTAAGATAGAAGTTTACTACCTTGCCCATATCATATTTGAAGAAGGTATTAGAATGGATCCAAAAAAGGTCCAAACTATCTACAATAGTCTCATCCTATAAATCTAGCAGAGTTACATTAGTTTGCTAAGATTTTATC
The DNA here is from genome assembly GCF_053477565.2 of Lygodium microphyllum. Taxonomy (NCBI): domain Eukaryota; kingdom Viridiplantae; phylum Streptophyta; class Polypodiopsida; order Schizaeales; family Lygodiaceae; genus Lygodium; species Lygodium microphyllum. The sequence goes on along the minus strand of NC_141140.1, from coordinate 157,874,631 downwards.
ATAAGTTTATCAAAGATTATGCTAAGGAGCTACTCCTATGACACAACAATTGGAAGCTCAAGGTTGTACTTTCTCGTGGGGTGATAAACAACAATGTAGCTTTGATCAACTTAAATTAGCTATTAGTATTGCTCCAATCCTAGGCATAATGGATCCACACAAACCTTTTGTGGTTAAAATTGATGCTAGTTCCACACCATTGGATCTCTACTAATCCAAGAGGGTAGAACTATAGCTTTTTTTGAAAGTAAAAAGCCAGATATGTCTCAATAGGATTATTTTGCTTATGAATGTGAGCTCCACGCAATTGTCTATGTTTTGAAAAAATGATAGCATTATTTGTATGGTGCTACATATGAGATAGTATTTGATCAAGAGAGTATCAAATGGTTTACTACCAAAAAGGATTTGAAAGGAAGCAAGGCTCGATAGTTTAGATTTCTTTAAGAGTTTGACTGCATGCTATAGTATCACAAGGTTTGATATATTGTGATAGTTGATGCTCTAAGTAGAATGCTTGAGATTCACACTCTCTCACTTACAATATGGAAGAGTGATCTACTATAGTCTCCACAAGGCAAATGTCAGCATGATTAGTCTTATGAAAGGTGTGTAGTGTGGTTAAAAGAAGGGATCTATCACCAACTCATGCACACGATGTGAATTCCACATAAGGCTCCTCTCTTACAAGTAATGAGCTCAATCGATGGAAGAAATTTACCATCAATGATGGATAATTTCTTTTGCAAAGGTTGAATATGTGTACCCTTGCACTTAGATATGCAATGCCAAATTCTTTCTGAGTGTGATGGTAGTCCTAGTGCATGTCATTTGAGGATAAGAAAGACCTATGCACACGTACATAGGTACTTTTATTAGCTTGGAATGCATAAGGATATAGAGAAATATGTTATTCAATGGAAAAAGTGTCAAGTGAACAAAGCCTAGTACATGAAGGTAGGTGGGCTTTTACGTCCTTTAGAGATTCCTAATGGCAAGTGGAAAAGTCTCTCTATAGATTTTATTGCTAGACTTTCTACTGTCTTGAATCATGATGCCATTTGGGTAGCAATGGATAGACTTAGCAATGTGTATAGATTTATTCCAACAAAAAAAAATGTTAAAACTCCTAAATTTGCATGAATATTTATGGAGAATATTTATCGGCTCTACTACCAATCATGGTCATGATACCATTTGTGTAGTAGTGGATAAACTTAGTAAGATGTGTAGTTTTATTTCAACAAAGAGACAACTATTAAAATTCTTGAATTAGAATGGCTATTTGTGGAGAATATTCATTAGCTCAATGTATTTCTAGTTTAATATTATAAGTGATCGTGATCAAAAGTTTAATAGCCATTTTTGGAGACCTGTCTTCAAAAGATTAGATAGAATTCAGAAGTACCACAAATCACCCTTAAATGAATAGGAAAATTAAGTGGGTAAATCAAGTTTTAGAAGATATGCTACAAGCATATGTAAGCAAAAAACAATCTAATTGGGAATACTATTTACCCATATTAGAGTTTTCTTACAACAACACTAAGCATGTGACTACAAGGTTTTATCTGTTCATGCTTATATATGGATTTCAATCTTGATCACCAGTTATGGTGGGATTAGCCAATGAGAAAAGCCAATATGTCAATGAATTTTTTTGATATTATTTTAATATGCAAATATTAGCATGCTTGAATATTAAGCAAGCTCAAGACTATTATAAGAAATATGTCGACAATGAAGATAGATGTTTAGTCAGTTTTTAAAAAGTATATAAGGCCTACTTACATGTTCCAAAACATTGAAGAAGTTTGAAGTCTAGAAAGTTCCTAAGTTATCTTTACGGTATTGTGGCCCATTTAGAATCATTAGATGTGTTAGTGAAGTTGCATATAAATAGATCTACCCTCCTTTAGTAGAGTCCTTCCAGTCTTTCATGTTATTCAATTACAAAGGCAATTAATGATGATAGTTTGGTGGACCAAAGAGTGTTAGTGGAAATTATTGAACCATGAGTTCAACCTCATGAACTAGAATGGATCTTGGATTTCCATGAGCATTGTAAATGTCATCAAGTTTGAAAACAAGTTTTGGTCAAGTGGAAATATAGATTTGAAGAAGACTCTACTTGGAAGAACATTATTATACTCAAGATTCAAATTTTCACTTTTGTTTTTGAGGATAAAAACTCTTCCAAAAGAGGGGAGTAATGTCAAGACAAGGGTCTTGAGTAGACACAATCCGTAGGATAGCTTGACCATAGTGCTCATAATAGATAATGGACCATTATACTAAGGTGTTGGTGATAAGGTTAAGGGTGTAGAGAGATTCTATGTTAGGGCACAAGGGTATATGAACCAGAGGATCAAAGGATAGGCAATATGTGTGAATGCACTTACTAAAAGTCAATTTTAAAATAATCCATGGACCTGCCTAAAGATACTAGTATGTGGCTAAAAGAGACTATCGTCTTGAGTGGCTGGGAGGTTAACTAAACTTTTCCTAACTTTTGTGTTCAATGAAGACAAGGCACCTATGCATGCATGATAGTGGCTATGCAGTTTGAGTATGATATTATTGTCAAAAATGGTACTTTGTTTTTATGTGATTTTCCTCTTAGCAAGAATGCCATTGGTGCTAAGTGGTTTTACAAGTTTGAAAAGAAAGGGAGATGGTAATGTTGATCATTACAAAGATAGAATGGTGGCAAAGGATTATGCCCAATAGAAGTGTATTGATTTTGATGTGTCTTTTTCTCCCACTTACCATGTAATAATTATTTGGAGCACTTATGCATTAACATCTCATAATTATTGGAATGCGCAACATTTGGACATCAAAACTACCATTTCAAAAGGTTATCTACATGATGAAGTATATATTTTTTAGCCTTATGGCCTAAAATAAGAAACTTGGACTTGGTAGAAGAAGATACATGCATACTTGAGTAGATTCGATTCTTTGAATATTCCAATTAAAATTATCTTATGTTGGATATGAGCCTAATGTGCCTTTGATCATCATGGTTCATATTGATGACATGCTTCTCACTTGTGCTAATGAGACACATATTGCTAATTTCAAGGCTGAGTTGAAATATTTTAATAACACATGCAGATCTATTGTGGCATTATTTGGGCAATCTGTTCAAACAACAAGATAGAGGTATTGGTTTGCATTAAATGAAGCATGCTGAGACATTATTACAGAGATTTAATCTTGAGATGAAAAGCCTATTGATACTTCTATAGAGACATGTTTAAATATCCTTCATGATGTGGAAGACTACTATGATGCCTTCCTCTATCACCATGCTATTGGATGATTGACTTATGAGTGCATGATGAGGCCTAATATTTATTTTGAAGTCTCATAAATGAGCAAGTTTATGCATATCCCAAGCATTAAGCATTGTTAGAAAATGAAGCGGATCTTTTGCTACTTGAGTGGTACTTGGCAACTCGGTTATTTTATCCCAAGGTGAAATTCATATTTTGTTTCTTGAGTGGCACTTGGCACCTTGAATTCTCTTATCCCAAGGAGGGTTCATTACTACCAAATTTACACATCTTGTTGGATTCTTGATGGGCTAGTTTCTACAATACTTATGTATCCACAAGTGGTTTTTTCATCATGCTTGTGGGAGCTCCTATATATCATGATCCATTGTGGCCACTTCTAGTTGTGAACTTGAGTATAGAGCAACTTTTTTATAGCTATAGTTGAGTGTGTTTGGCCTAGATGTATCTTGGTTGATTTGGGTGTTAAGTAGTCCATCATTTTCATTGATAGAGTGCATTAATAGCTACATTGAATCCAATGTTCTATACACATACTAAGCAATTTGAGGTGTTATATGCATTAGCAGTTGCATGGAATCTAGTGTTCTATGCATATACTAAGGAAGTTGAGGTGCAGTATCATTATGTCAAGGAGAGACTCCATGTTAGAGAGATCATCTTGGCCTATGTGGCAACATAGTACTACCATGTAGATATTTTCTCAAAAGCTTTTGCCTTATGACAAGTTTGAATATTTCCATAAAGCTTTGGGCTTACTCCCCTTGTGCATCACTCTAGTCCATCAAGCATGGCACTTTCATATATAGGAGTTCCAACTCTTATTCACCACATCACTCCCAAGGGGTGTTTGTTACCATATTTGGGTACTAGTGTGTGTGAACATACTTTGGATTTTTGGGGAACTCTTTTCCTCTTTAGGAGCTTTTTCTTCCTTGGACTTGTATATATGTTAATTCACATTTAGGGAATACTTCCTCTAGTAAATATTTTCTATTGATACCTCTCAATGTACTTTTGAGCTCTCATGCTTCTTCTTCTCCAAGCTATGTAGGTGAATTTCTTGAACCCCAAATCCAACAATATATTCACGGGAAAATATTTATAAAAGGTTTTTTGGTATTGCTCTACCAACTCCCATCAATGTCTAGTTTTCCATTTTGTGGGCGAACTAGATATTGAGGTATCTGAGGTTCCATGTATGGTGAGAATGCCACTTTCAACATATGATGCACCTCTCCCATCCTACTCCAATATGTCCCACTAGTTGTCAACCTACCATGTTTCTCTCCCCTACTCTCACATCACCTTTAGTCCCTTTCTCCCATCATTATAAGAACATCTTTGTTGTCCTAGCAAATGAAACTATCCTTCATACATGCTATGAGTCCCATCTTGCCCCATTTTTTTATTGGGATTGAGAAATGAATGACCATGATAAGGAATGGTAGTTTGCAAAGTGACTCTTACTTGTGAGATTGAAAACACAAAACGATATACCTTTAGGCTCTCCCTTCTTCTCACAAATTTTGCCTCATGATAACCTTTGATACTCATTTCTGACCATTTAGGGAAAAACTCTATGTATAAACACTTTTATAGCCCTTCAAGGACTCCCCAATGTGCTTATTTTTTTTATATACCAACTGGAATTCCCCATCCATCTCAAGGCTTCAACATCACATGACTGGACTCATCAAAGCTAGCATGTTGGGAGGCCATTTGACTTAGACAATTAACTTTGATAATGAGAAGGTGTTTAATAATAAGAATGTTGATTCCCTCCCCAAAATAAATGTTTGATTTCTAGGTTTAAGCCTTAAACAAGGGAGGTGTTATTGCTAAAGAAGAAACTTAAGTTCCAATCCAAAAGTCTAAAAGAAGTAGCTATCCAAAAAATATCGAGATGAGGCCGTAAATTAAAAGGAAGATGAATTTGATTCCACCCCCATTCTAATGGCAAGAAAGATGAGATGAGGCCCTACTCTGAAAGGGAGATGGAGTCAAATCCATCCCCACTATAATGAAAAACTCAATGGCTAATGATACCTCTCAATGGCTTGTGTTAAGTCAAGGGAAATCAAGCAAAATTAAGAAGGCCAAGAAGAAAACTGAAGAAGAGGAGTCTATAACACTTACAAAATTTTGTGTCCATGAAGAATCTAGACTACAGATAGAGAGGGAGGAAGCAATGTGGTATGCCATTTCTTTGGATAATCCAAACTCACGTACTTTATTTCAACTCCATGAGTGAAACTCTACTCAGTCATGCCATCTATCTCCATCTACATATACACATGTCTTGCTTTCCATATTATTAAAACTATAAATGATGTAAACACCCCTTTCACTATTGGATATAATTTACCACCTACTTAAAATACATTTTTCTAAAAAATGAAATTTACTTCCAAAAAAACCCCTTTCTACTAATTAGGGTTTGTATATGGTCTTCTACTTGTTCATACAAATAGCTCAGACAAAGAAAACTACTAGATTAGTGTCCATCAAAGATCCATACATTGAGTGAATGTCTGGTTTGGGAAAGAATATGCATTCTTTGCAAATTTCTCAATGTAGATAGTATGAACAACATAACTTGCCCTAAAGGAGTTGAAAAGAATCATGGACCATGTTGAGGTGGCCATCCCTAAGTTGACATTCATGAGGACTGCAAAAGATATATGAGATCAAAATAACATCAAATTTTGATGGGCAAGTTTCAGTCTTGGGATGTCTATAGGAGGCTATACAGGACTTCGTGGTGGAGTTCTTCCATAACTCCTACATTTTGATTGCCATATAGGGTCACAATTATGCTAAGGAACCTCACATCCCTTAGGCTATTGAGGCTTAGGTATGATAAAGTGTTAAGACTAGATGGGATAACAACTAGGAAGAAAGACATTGAAAAAGAAGATGATGACACTAAGAGTTTAGAGATGATGAGGATATTGATGACAAGAGTATTGAGATTTACTTTGGTTATGATGTTAACATTTCTTACCTAGGTGTGCTCTAAGAAAGCTTTGAGAAATCTTGGTGAGGTTATTGATGCTAACATTCGGAGTTCAAGGGATGGTGGGGAGTATCATAATATTCTTGGGAACTTTAACAAAGAGGAAATCTAGGACACATTAGGAAATTTGTAGAGGCTTGACAATTTCAGAGTAATGAAGGAGATAGTATTAAGAAAGAGCTTTTGAAAATTTTAGAGTTTTAAGAGGGGCAAGCTTTGAGTATTACCCAAGTGACAAAGGAATGGAATTGATTAGAAAGAGAGATCATATGGATGCTATTGTTGGTATAACATTCAATGAGGAGACTAAAGATCTTATTGATGAGACTTTGTGTGGGTTTTTTTTTGAGGCAATGGTTAAGTTTTTTAAAGATGTTCTTTGAGATCATGATGAGCTATTGAAATTGTATTTTGATTGATGTTAGGAGTTCTAGAGAGACTTCGATTAGTGTTGTGAGTGGTTTTGGTGATTTTTGGAGTCTTAGAGTGACAATTTGTGATTGATAGTCATTGTGATGTTAATTTAAGAACCTTGCCTGGCATGTTTAACATAGGATTTTGTGGAGAGTAATGGTGTGAGTGATGATGAGTTTAATGATGGTTTTGGCAACAATGAAGGCATGAAGACCCATTGAAAAACCCAAAGACTTATCCAAGCTCTCCTAGAGTTGGTTTTCTTGAGGATGAGTTTTAGATTGATGACTTTGAGAATAATGAGGATTGGAAACAAAAGATAGAGAGTAGTTTTGTTTTTTAAGATTGGAAATAAAAGATTGGAAATAGAGAGTAGTTTTGTTTTTTAAGATTGGAAATAAAAGATATAGATAATTTTTTTTTGAGAAAGATATATTGGATAAATTAGACTTAGAAGTGCTTTTGTTTGAACTTGACCTACTCGGATAGTTTGAGACAAGACCAAAACCCTTAGACTCAAAATAGGAGTATTTGACCCATGATGCATTGTTCTATGATTAATGCTATACATTAACACATGTAGGCTAGTGGGATGACTAAATATGTTACACGTTTTTGTGAAAAATGAAAAACTTCTAGGATTTCTCACCAAAGATAGGATATGTGCATTTGTTGCATATGTGGATGCTTGCCTTATGCTCACATAGCTTAGAATTGTTGGCTCACTACAAGGATATAGGGGCATAGTGACAGACAGTTGTTTGTGACGCATAATAGTGATGAAAAACAGGCAAAACTCGAGTGCGAAATTTTGCGGCAAAGAGCGAAAGAGATCATGCCTTTGGGAAGGATAGGGAGAGGAAGAGAGAAAGAGAGAGAATGAGAGCTTCTCACCACTGTTGCCACTGCCGTCGCCGTTCGCGAAGAGGAGGAAGTGCACGAAGGAAGAAGAGGGGCCATCACAAAGAAGAGACGAAGAATCCATCCTCGGGCGTTTGTGATGAGTACATTGCCCCCTCTTGGTTTGTTTTTGTTCTTTCTTCTTTTCTTTTGTTTTTTTTTTGTTGAGAATGAGGTGCATTGAGGGAGAAAGAGAGGAAATGAGAGAGGGAGAAGAAGAAAGGAAAAGGAAGAGAGAATGAGAGAGAGAGAGAATAAACATGAAAGATAGCAAAGAAAGAAATAATTAGAGAAAGAGAGAGAGAGAGAGGGAGAGAGAGAGAGGAGAATGAGTGAGAAAACATGAGGGGGTAGAGAGAAACAAAGAGAGGGTTTGTCGTGAAGAGAAGATGAACAATCCATCCTCCTCTTGGTTTGTTTTTGTTTTTTTTTTTTTTTTTGGTTTTTTTTTCTTGAGAATGAGATGCATTGAGGGAGAAAGAGAGGAAATGAGAGAGGGAGAAGAAGAAAGAAAAAGGAAGAGAGAACGAGAGAGAGAGAATAAACATGAAAGATAACAAAGAAAGAGAGAATGAGAGAGAGAGAGAGGGAGGGAGAGAGGAGAATGAGTGAGAAAACACGAGGGGGTGGAGAGAAACAAAAAGAGGGTTTGTTGTGAAGAGAGAGGATAAACATGAAAGATAACCAAGAAATGGGAAGAGAGAGAGAGAGAGAGAGGAAGAGAAATATGAGAATGAGTGAGAAAACAAGAGGGGGTGGAGAGAAACAAAGAGAGGTGCAACAAAGAAAGAGAGAGAGAGAGAAAGAAAGAGAAGGGGGAGATAACATAAAATGAAGAGTGCAAAGAAAGGGGGAGAAAACCAAGATTTAGTTGATGTTAATTTTGTTGAGCTATAAGAGAAGAAATCCCTTCTCAAAGAAATTAAGAAAGAAAAAGAGAATGAAAATAAAAACCAATTGTTTGTCATAATAACATAGAAAAAATGGAAAACTATGATGATCATGATGTTCAAGATCATGAGGCGTATCTTAATCAGCATGTCTTGTGTCCTTGCTCTCAATGCAAGCTAGAAATCAGACGAAAGCGTCACTTGTTTATAGAACATGTACAACGCTTCAGCGAGTTTCAATTGGAGATCATTGATTAGGCGATCTCAGACTTTGAGAAAATGGTAATAAAAAGTGTATCAATTATGCAAACTAATTGAATATCATATACAAAACCATTAGACGTGGCCGTAAAATTTATACAGGGAGTTAACGTCTCATCCCAAGGAGGAATGCACCTATTTCAGCCAGTTAGAAGAGTTTGTGGCCATACGATGGATGGAGTGCTTGAGCCAATCCACCACTTGGAAGGCACAACAACCTAGTCTATACCATCAATATGAAAGGAGACATGTAGCCTTTCAGATTTTCATACAAACTTGGAATCTAAGATGGAGGCAATGATCCATGCATTGATACCCATGGATGTCGAGATATCCGATCCGCTAAGAGAGGAAGCATCCATACCATTATATGATGGGCATTGAGTATCTCATCTGAAGATGCTACTTGCACTCCTAAGTGTGTAAGCAAAACATGGGTGGAGCGATGAAAGTGTGACCGAGTTGTTCAGATATCTTCTATGTACACTTCATTGATTTCTTTTCAGTACCATTATAACAAACAATTGTGTTTTTTCAAGATGTTTTATGATTTCTTTTCAGATTACTAAAGTATCATATATTACCACTTGGAAATACCATGTCTAAGTCTCGTGATGATGCGTGTCATGTTTTACAAAAGCTTGGCATGGACTACAACAACATCCATGCATGTGTTAATGATTGCATGCTATTTCGAGGAGAGTACGAAACTATGGAGATATGTCCAAAGTGTGGTGCTCATATGTATTGACAGGACTTGCAAGGAAAAACCATCCCTCAGAAAATTCTTAAACACTTTCCACTTATCCCCTATATACCTCACATGGTTCTACATTGGGCATGGTAAGCTTGACAATGTCGCATGCGTAGAATAGATCCATAAATGGAGTCCAACGAATATCAGCGGATTCACGTGCATAGAGCCACATTGACTCTACCTTTCCATGCTTTGCACGAGAGCCAAGGAATCTTCAGCTCAATCTTGCTATGGATGGCGTGAACTCATTCGGTCTCCACTCAACTTCTTGCAGTGTGTGGCCTATAGTTCTTGTTAACTACAACATCCTTCCATGGGTTTCTATGAAGAAAGGACACTTGATCCTTAGCTTGCTTGTTCCTGGCCGCTACAAAGTCAAGAATATGGACATCTATCTCTGTCCATTAGTCGATGAGCTTAAGATTTTGTGGGAGGAGGGGGTCATTGTGGAAGATATGAGCAAGCACGATGATCAACAATTTGCCAATATACGAGCCATTCTCATGTAGACCATGCATGACTTTTTAGGATTTGGAAAGTACTCAGGTAAGTAGGCTTCCATTCTCGTTGGTCATATCTATCATAGCCCCTTCAAGTTTGTGTTTACTAAATAGAGGTGTTGAGACAGGTCTGATTACCTTAGGTTATCATGCATGTCCATTGTGTGGGCTATAGTTAGACTCCTAAAGGTCACAAACCATGAAGAAGATGGTATATCAAGGACATGCCTCTTTCTTGCCAGAGGGTCATGAACTGAGGGAAGGTTTTCTTGGACGACCTCCAACACGAATGAATGCCCAAAGTTGGTACAAGTTGAAAATGGTCCACACGGAGTCGCATCCAAATGGAATGTGATAGTTCTCGGTTTTCTACGAGTTGCTGTATTGGACCCACTTATAAATTAACCACTAGTTGGATCCCATGTATATTTTCAAGAATGTGGGCAGCTTACTATAGGACCACATCACAGGAAAGAGAGACACTGCAGGGGCACGAATGGATTTGAAGGAGGTAGGCAAGATGGAGGCGCTTTGGCCATAGTCGAGTACTGATGGTCACTTGCAACTACCTTGCGCTCCTTGGGTTTTGTCCACTAAAGAAGAGTGCATTGTGAAGCAAATTTTTAGGTCTCCATTAGGTATGATGAATTCTCTAAAATCCACTTTTTCTAAAGGCGATCAACTATCAAGGATAAAATCCCATGATTGGCATAAGATATGTCAGGTTTTTACTACGAATGGATTGTAAGTGGCCTGCATATTTGGATATTTGGAGTCTAGTTCGTGTTCGTAATACTTCTTTATTTGTGGCAGTTTATACTACCGATCGTGATTGTAGGATGCTTACTCCAGAAATACACGGGGTACATGTTGTCAAATTTAGTGCAATGGACCTCATAGAAGGAGATCGACATCCTCTATTGAATCCACAAGGTAGAAAGTAGTGGAGACAGTTTGTCTCTTTGAGAAGTACCTACCCACCAATATGCTCAGGATACAAACCCACCTCCTGGTGCATCTTGTAGATGAAGTGGAGATTGCGGGACCTATCCATACGCGATGGATGTTCTTCTTGGATCGCTTCATGGGGTGAAAAACCTAAAAGCTTTATGCGACAATGAGCTCAGTTAGAAGGTAGCATGGCTGAAGGTTGGTTGGTGTTTGAGGCGTTAGTGCATATTTCACAATGGCTACTAACGGTGGATTCAGACAACATTATGCTATGGTCGTTAAAGGACGATGATAGACTAATTGGAGATGTGGTGGTTGGAAATGGGGTAGAAAAAAGAATGGATGCTGCAATGGATGAGAAAGTGAATTGTCTTTGTATGTTGCATCATGCATCTATGGAGACATGCCTAGCTAGGTACGAGCAAGCCAAGAAATATCGGGAGAACTTTATATTGATTATGCTAACATCACTTTTTGTGTGTGAAGGTGACCTTTGACGATATTTTGGAGAGTAGATGAGTCGAGGCATGAGTGACGAGGAGTTGCAAGATATATTCACACATATGTCTCTAGATCAGATGGCTTGATTCTTCAGAGATATGATAGATCAGGAGCTATCTCGGGCACCATCAGGTCGTTCTGTTAGATCTACATCGGCACGCTCTGATTCTTCAGTTTCCAATAGAGGAGGTCGATGCTCCAGACTTGGGTCGGATGACGGAGGGAGTGGTTTTTTAGGGGATCCTACAAAGACATGGATGTAGTGAGCTCAAGGTTGGCTTGAGATACATGTACTACTCCTCACTCTCGTGCAGGTTTAAGAGAGGGTGGCTTAGGTGGTTGCTGTGGAGACATCGATGCAGAGACTTTGTCTCATTGTTCTAGTGGAGTTGCATCACCTGTAGGATTTGTCACACTTGTGGGGATGTCTACTCCAGTGACTCCAATTTTTGCTTAGCCATTCATAGGTGGCACCCTTATGGGTGCTACTCCAAGAGATACCACCCCATGGGTACATTGGATATACAAGGGTCTCTTGGTTATGCCTGGGAGAATGGTTGTAGGTGGGAGAGGACATATCTTAGACATACCCTAGAGAGGTATGAATACCTTGTAGATGACAAGACAGGAGCCGTGATCATGAATTATGAGAGGAGGAGGGTGATGGATCGTATGAGAGAGTTGTGCCAACAAGTTTTTCGACACAACATCTTGGACCATTGGAAGAACATACCGGAGGGGAGAAAGGACTACATAATAGCATCCTTACATGAGGAATTTTGATATCCACACCGCGGTAGAGAGGTTTTCCACATGTTGGATGATGGAGTGCATGTGTGCATACATGTCACATAAATGATTAGGGATGCATGCAAGGCACTTAAGAGTAGCACCTCAAAGCTCGAGTGGCTAGACGTAGATGACTGTTGGCAGAGACTCAGGGAGGAGGCTATAGCTTCTTCGAGACATTGGAGACAGCAACACGAGGCAGCGAGGGAATGCTTGGAGGCAGGGGTGGTCCATCATCTTGAGAGCGGCAGTCACATGACTTATTTGGAGGACTTTGTAAGTTTTTTTAAAATTATTCTCACTTTCTTTTTTGCAATATCGCTTGTACTGAAAATCATTTTTCTAACAGTTGTATTTTGTTTTCTTTGCAGCACTTCATTACAAACTGTGATCCCACTAGCCTAGAGACTCGATATGCAGAGAGACATGGTCTCACTGCATTGATCGCTAGACTGTATGCACGTGGAGACCCAGTAAGTCACTCATCTTTCTTGTTCATAGTTACTATTTTTATTAAAATGCATGATGTATGGTGGACTAATGTGTAGTTGTTTTTTTTTGCAGACTCTGTTCGATACTCCTTTGCATCGGGACAAACTTTTAGATGGCGAGGAACTATAGCTCATGCTTGGATTCGTGGAGTGTACATCCTCTTCCTTTTTGGTCATGTGATTTATGCAGGCATCTTCTATGTACTATGTTATTATCATCCTTTGTATCTTGCCATGATTCCATGAGTTTTATCAACGATCTTGTATTTATTCTATGTTTCAGTCTTGTGGATTCTAGTACATTTTGCACTCATTTTGGTGACCATTGTACACTTAACATGTAATCCATTTGTAGAATGTAAATACAACGCATAGTGCTACACGTGGTAGGACTGCCCTGCCACAAATTTTTTTTCCTCTGTAATTGTCACTATTAGCATCACAATTTTACTGCACGCGTTGCAATTGGTGTCGCAATATGCATTGCAAATAGTCACTATAGGCATTAGTATTTGCATCGTTATTTGCAATAATGCCGCAAATACCGATACCAATAGTGATGGTTCCATGGAGACGCTAATACTGACGATAGGGAAAATTTTTTTAATGAACATTTTCATCATTTGAACGTTGGTATCTGTATCTTGTAGTGGTTGTAGATTAAACTATATATTTTTTACAAATGTCTTGGATTGTAACAATATTTCTTTAGCCACCGAGAATGTGTTTCCTTGTTTAGGAGATGATGGAATTTATTAGAGCTACCCAAATTTGTAGAGTTTAGATAAATTTTCTATTGCATTACTTGCACATAATTGGGATTTGATTCACAATCATATCACAACAAGAACATTCACTAATTCATTGCACATGAGGGTCATCTCCCTAGATCTCATCTACTTCTTGCCAAGGGTTTGGTAAGATGCATTGATGCACCATTGTTAGCACTTACATGGCATGAGTCCCACTACAACTATATGTAGTGGGACACTTACATGGCATGAGTCCCACTACAACTATATTGGATGCACATGCACTTGATAGAGTACCTTTCATTGCACATACAATATTCTTGCATATCAATATAGGATATTATACCACTCTCATTAGGAATTCATGTTTGAGAGAGCAAGGAGACTTTGGAGAGTTTAAGGGTTGTTAAGGATGCCAGTAGTTATGAAATTGGGCATTTTTCTTTTGGCCATCATTATATGACCACTTTTCATCATGAGCACTTGTGAGTTTTTGGGAGGGTGGAGGCAAGTGCATTCACTTCTTTTTTTTGAGAGGTGAGGAAAGAGCATAAAGGACTTAATCATAATCAAGGAACATATGTGCATAGAATAATCACATAATGTAGACTAGACTGGGTACTAGTTTTCCAATTATGCCTCCATGACTTTGTATGTGGGTGGCATTGACAGTTTGGATAGCAGAACATTGATTTCCAATATGCAGTTCTTCAATTTGATGAATGCTTGAGTAGGTTGTCCATATCAAAGCATGATCTTTGCTAGGCTCACAACATGGAAATAAAGATATAAAAAAAGACAAGATAAATTGAGGATGTTGTAGCATCATCAAGTTTCATTTGAGGATTCCACTAGCAACTACTTTGTGATGTGGTATTGACATCTTTGGGGCTATCTTGTCCTTAAGACAATGGGGTCTTCATTCATTTGGGTCTATTGTTCTACTAGCATAGATTTCTTCAGCAATTAGTATGGCTTCATGAAGGTCTTGATCACAATGGTAGAGATAAAACCCATGAGGCATTAGATTGCGAATATCATAGATATCTTCACAAAAAATACTTCTTAATTTCATATTCCAAGGTTTTCTCAGCCCAAAAGGCATGAGGACATACCCTTGCCTTGAAACAAAAGACTGTACACATGTATTTAAAAATTGAAAAAACATGCATTCCTTTCAACACAAGATGATATAGAAAAGAAAAATCAAAGCTAAGAAAAACAAAAGAAAAAAGATTGTTATGGCTATTTCTTAGAGGAGAAATCCGTTCTTTCGAGCAAGAATTTTGAGTACAAAATATAAATGGAGCAACATGTGGCAAAGTATCACCTTTAGAAAAGTTGTATAGACTCTCCATTTGCACAAAATTGTATTCATTCATATAGTTGGAGTGACACATACACAACATTCTATTCACTCAGTTTGAGTGACACATACACAACATCTTGATGACTACAAAAAGGTTAGTTCGAGGAAAGAGTGCTAAGTTTAAGAATTTCAAAATTACAATTTCACGAATATGAAGCATGCTTTAGGGATTGATTATAAAAAATAATGTAAGGATGACACATCATGAACGAGAAGTATGTCTCTAGAGCACCATCTCTAGTAGTAGGACTTCATGGTCTCTCCACTAGCTTAACATCATATTCTATCCCATAGTTGGAATGACACACACACAATGTCTTCATTGACTATAGAAGGTTACTTCAAGGAAAGAGTGCTATGTATAAGAATTACGAATAAGAAGCATGCTTTAACCATTTATTGTCAAAATTGATGCAAGGATGGCACATCATGAATGAGAAGCATCCCTCTAAATTTGAGCTTGAAAATGTTTTCACACCAGAATATTTTTCTCACAAAGGAAGAAAATCATAGAAAAATTGCCTCATATAGTAATGCACATCTAATTGAGTAGGTTTGATTTTGCACCATTGCATCTCTATAAGGATTCAAAAGCATCGAAGCCTTATGCACTCAAGAATGCACTAATAGGTATAGCTATCACCATTGCACCAAATGTCTTATGTTAAAGTCCTCTACATGAGCTAGACTAGGTATACTTATACCCTTTATTCCTAAGCTTATCCTTTTCTTTTTGTTTCAAATGTGGCATGTAGAAAATGCAACACTTTCAACCAGACTCTTCTTTGGAAATTGCAGCATTGTATTCATCCTATATTTGAAAAACTTTGTATTTCAATGGTAGCACACTTATAAAAGGTGACGAAACAAAAGAACACATGGTTTAGTTATATCTACCTCCCAAACAACCAGAGCTACCAAGAGATATATTGATTTTTACCACAGGGCATTCTCATGGTTCTTTGCTTTCTACTTCATACTCAATCTCCACCGACCTTCTTTACTTAGGGGTGATTTTATCAAGAATACTCTCCTTATTGCCAATTGAAAATTTCTTTTAAAAAAATATGTCATGGGCTAGATTGGTCTTCACATATAACCTTGTGAATATGCAAAAGAAAACACCAAGAAATGCATAGAATCAAGAAAAAAAAAACATATTGAAGTTGATATTAAGGGGAGAGATGGAGAAAAGATTAAAGAGATTGGAGTAAAGGTTAGTGAGCAAATATAAGAGATCAGTATAGAGTATTAT
Source organism: Lygodium microphyllum (assembly GCF_053477565.2). Lineage (NCBI taxonomy): Eukaryota > Viridiplantae > Streptophyta > Polypodiopsida > Schizaeales > Lygodiaceae > Lygodium > Lygodium microphyllum. Next base: position 157,858,480 of record NC_141140.1, on the reverse strand, counting down.
TATAGATGACATTATGTTTATTAGTTATTAACATTAGAGATTAACAACATAGATTTGAAATGATACAAAAAAATTTAAAGTAACATTCAATTTCATATTCTAAAGACTGTTGGAAGAGGCACAAAAGAGAGGGAAAGGAAAACACATATAGGGAGGTCAAGAGATATGGTAGGTGTTGAATGAAAAAAAGAGATATAGTAAAGGGAGGAAAAGAGAGATAATAGACTTTGAGAGAGATAGACTAGATATACATATTATGAGAAAAAGAGAGATAGTAAAGAGATGGGGAGGATATAAAGAGTATGGAGAGATAGTAAAGAGAGGGGGAGAGAGTAACATAGACATAGTAGATAGAGATATTAGAGAAGAAAAGAGAGGTTAGATGTTAAAACACTTCTAAAACAATGACACCATAAAACTAAAGACATATGTTGTTTGAATGGTGAATGTAATTACATAATACATGAGCTTATAATGAAATGCTATTTTCATAATACATGAAATTGCAATGAAATTTTACATATGCATTAATAGAATCATGAGTAAGCAATAGCTTCCCTTCTTTTCTTTTGTCAACTTCTACAAACTCGCATTGAACTCTCATATGCATCTCAATTCATCTACATACACTCCACCCAAAAAAAAAAGAGTACCAGTATTACAATATTGATAGCCTCTTTTAATAAAGATATCCACAATTGAACATACCATCCCTTATTCTTTTTAGCCATGTTTTCAATCTATGGTAGCCATCCCAAAACAAGACCTTTCTTTCTTTTAGGTCAACCCATTCATTGGTTAATTCATCCTCAAATTATTTATTGACCTTCTCCATATTGGTCCCCTCTCATCCATATGTTGAGGTGTAATGAATATGGTATCATGAAAGGGTGTTGAGAGAGACAAGGAATATGCCCATCGTTTCCAAATAGGATCCATTGTCAAATAAATGAATCGATGATGAAGAAAAAGAAGAGGTAGGCCTTATGGCATCATATGGAACAAGGTGACATAAAGGGATGAATGGAGGTTCTACTTTCTGAACTACATATAAACTAATGATCTACCTAGCTTTGCAAACATATCCTCACCTATATTTGACAATGTCTAAAAATAAATATATCAATGTGATAAACAAACTATCCTTTATAAAGCTAAAATATGAAATACCAAAAATGTCAAAGGCACATAAGTAATTATAACTAGGACACTTTCCATATCATAACTCCTTTGGAATTCTGCCATCTAATGGCTTATTTAGAGATCTCTTAATCAAATGCATTGTTGTCTTTATGCCTTGAACCTAAAACCTATTAATGAGACTAGTATTAGAGAACATGCTATAGATCCTTTCTTGTATGGTTATATTCACATTCTCGGCCACATAATTTGAGTAGGAATTTGAAGAGCTAACTCTCTTTTGATCCCATAGCTTGTACAAAAGTTCATAAAGTCATGAGAAGTGTATTCACCACCCACTATCATAAATTCTTAATAACATAAGCTTTTTGCATAACCAATCCTCTATTGAATGCTAAGAACTTTTGAAATGCATCTAGCACATTGCCCTTCTTGCGAAGAGAGTACGCCCAAACCTTTCTAGTCACATCATCCTTGAAAGTGAAAAAATCGAAGCTCTACCCAATGATGATTGTCATAGGCCCACACAAATCACTATAAACCAAATCCAAGATCTCTAATCTTCTAAACTTCCAAAACACATGTTGATGGGCTCTTTTTACCATCTTGAAAAAGGCTCTTGTAAATGATGCATATTATGTTTCTCTTCTAGTGTTAGTGGTATAGGAAAGCATGAAGATAAATAGTCCTAAGATCACTCAAGAAACCTTGTAACATTTTATGTTCTTCTAGGATTATACTAGTGTTTTCATTAATTTAAATGCCACATGAGCTCTAGGAAATAATATATTGACAATTTGACCCCTTTCTAAGGAAATTAATATATCTAAGACTCCAAGATACTCAAGAGGATTTGAATAAAAGAGGTTAAAGAACATAATAATTGGTCATAGTAAGGAAGACATGAGACTAGGGTAACTTTTTACATGATAACTCTTGAAACAGTGGGAAGATATCAACACTTTGAAAGTATATCCAAATCTTGGAAAGTTCTACCATGAAAACTTATCTTTATAAACTTCAAAATGTCTTAGCCCTTATATGCATGTGAATGGCATCTATATGAAGGGAAAAAGTGAAAATTTTAGAAATCCTTATAAAAGCTACTTGATCTAAATATAGTCAATCTAAATTATATGATGACGACACCTATTCTTGATGCATCTTAGTGGCCATACTTTGAAACTCTAACAAGTCAATGGGGGCTAGACTAAAATTAATATATGGGGAACTCATGGGGGTATCATAGGTTTGTAATGAGAGTATAAGGGACACACCGCCGTAATCTAACATGAATCTTACGTTTTTTTAAAGTTGTAGTCCAACTATTAAACCCCACACTCCTCAGAGGGAGTCCATACACATAGCTTGTAATAGAATAACTCGTAATCATAAACAGAAGGAGGCACCCCTCTCTGGCTTAATGCCGCGGCCCTAGTACAACTCTCCTACACCTTGAGGATTGGCCCCTTGATGTGCCGCTAACACAAATAACATAGGCACCACAAACTCCACTCTTATTTTAGAACATTCTAGGAGATAGAAATTTCCTCACTTGATGATTTCCCAAGGAACCAAAACACCTAAACCTACAGCTTAGGTATCTCACAACTCAGTGTGCGTGGGCCATGAGTATAGACAATAAATTGCAATGCATCCAGGAATTACCATGTGATATGCACAATGCAACTCTGAATGCCATAGTGCTCAAACATTTTATAAATCAGCATTATGGAGTGCAACAAACATTTCTTCTTATTGATTTCAACCTATGCATTAGGCTTCATTGCTAAGGGTTAGCCCCAAGCATCCTCATGTGGCTTAACCCCTTTAAACTTAATTTATAATGTCTTATATGGTATGCAAAAATAAGTAGATCAAAATTTCATATGTTTTCAGTAACTAAGCAACATTAAAACCCCTCTTTTCCCCTACTGTTTAGTTTATGCATTGTGATAGGTGTATAAAGCAGTTTTTTAAAATATGTTTTTCTTATAAAAAGTAGTAAAAATTGACTTTAACATGGGGACACAACTGAACTAAGGCTTATACCTCATGCTACAGCCATGATGTATACTCACAGACATAAACCCTAATTTTCACTAATTTTCTAGTGTAAAAAACTAATTTTTTTTATTTTTTTCTATTTTTCTTCATTTATTTCAATAGAAATTCTGATACTACTAATGTATAAGTTGGAAGTGATCACAATTACTGAGCATTGATTTTATATTCATTTCTATCCCTTATGAACCTCAAAATCAGAACAAAACCCCCAAAATTTATCATTTTCATAAAAATTCCTTAATTGCGAGTTTTGCGTGCTTTTTTTAAAATGATTAAATAAGCCAATTTTCTAGTTTTCTTCAAGATTTTTGATGAATATCAGCATTTCAAATCAAATGAATCCATTTACAAACAATTTCATTAAATATTTTTCATAAAATGAATAAAATGAGTGCTTACGCATAGAAACCCGGTTTTGGAGGCATGTATTTAATGGTTGGGAGGCCCCTGACACTTACTTTTTGCCGCTGACTCTCTTTCCAACTCTGATCTACAATCTACTGCACCCTGGGATCATTATTCCATCACCCTCTCACATCTGATTCCTTTTCTTCCTTGCATAAATCCATGCGCATGAATAACCTCCAAGAGGAGAGAGGAGGGAGGAGAGAGAAAGGTTAGATTTGTGGCTCCATCATTAGGCAGCCATTCCACGAACAAATATTGGTGATGAGATGTAAAAAAATCAACAAGATCATTGACAAGATCTATTTGATGCTTTGCTTGTAACTTGCCATGGCCTCCATCCCAAAAAATGTTGTGATGAAGGGGCATCGATTTGTTGTAGCCGTTGCCATTTGGAAAAACACCCCTCGCCTCTCCCCATAAATCATAAATTTTAATTGGGGGACTCAATTGGCCACCCAAAAGGGCCATGCCCAAACTTCCTAAAGTTTTGGCCATTTTAACCTTTAACCCGTCAGCTTCATATCTTGGCCCGTTTCAAGTTGCAAGAAATCCTGCGTGACCCGTTGGACATCGTGAATGGTCAGGAAGTTGTCTCTCTTCAATCTGGTGGTCGAAAAAAATTACAAAAAATCGGCAACCACCACAACGACCGAAGTTTTACATTTTCATCTTCCTTGGTCTTTAAAATTGTCGAATCTTCATGTTCCGTTTCCATCGGCTTTAAATTCCCATCTCAAATTTGCACTAATCCTCTTCTTTTCCGCACTTTACGAGCCTTAAAATCTATTCTCATTGGCGACCACAGGATAAGGTGACTCAACCCATCGAATCCCACGAACTAATTTGCACAAACAACAATCAAAGAGCATCAAGTTACCACAAAAAAAAATAAATCAACAAAGCATAAGAACAGCTCGCACCCTACCCCTTGATAGAATCAAAGCATGAGAATCCACAAGGGGTAGGCCTAGCATAATCTAATAGAAATCTAGAGCAAGTCGCTAACCAACTGCTCTAACATACACTAGCTAAAAAGCCTATCAAAGAGGTCATCCTAGTGGTGGTCTGAACTGCCTACCTAACTTAGGACAACGAGACCAGGACCTCCTACTACATGAGGACTCCTATAGCATGTTCATCATATTTTTCTTGTAACACGTTTTCTTCCAAGGTTTGCATACTCGGGCATGTAAAAAGGAGGGAAATGAGCATAAAGTGACCCAAGGAGAATAGGGCATCGGCCGCAAGTCCTGATTTGGTACCCAAGAACCTACCAAGCTCTTGCGAGGGGACACTTAATCCTTTTCTGTATCGCTCACTTTTATTTTTGATCCATCCTTCCTTATTATTTTTTGTTCAGCTAGCTACTACCCCTAGGAAGACAAGGCATCTGACTCCTTCTACTAAGCCTCCACAAGGCGATAATCAATTGCTTGTAGGAATTTTCTTCCTTTTGCATTTTCCTTTTCTTATTGAGGGTTTAGAATCCATTTTTACACTAGTAAGGACTCCTAGGATAGTTGCCTAGTAAGCAGGAAGGATAGGGTCATAAGGAGTACCCTCTATCAGAGGTCTTTGATTCCTAAAAATGTCCTAATAGAAGGTAGAGAACTACTCAAATCTCCCCCATGTATACCTAACCAAACCCTAGGATTTCATGCCTTGATTGCTGGTCCCCACAAATAAAAATAAAATAACTCCCATAGACACATATAACACTATTAGCTTAAGATAAAAACTCGAAAAGGTGATGATACCATGTGGAATGGCCACAAGAAGCTTGTGCGTAGCAAAGGCTCCCTCTAAGCATGTCATCCAACCAGTGGGATGCAATCACTAAAACAAAAAACCATTGAATGTACCTGCACAAACAGACGTATGGTCCTCTTGGCCGAGAGAGATACAATATTTCACAACCAACAAAATTGGCCCTATTAGCCTTATGAAGTGAAACATTAGAAATCGACAAAGATGACCCTCTTGGCCTTATGAAATAAACCATTTTTCTATCATTCAACATAGCATACTACTGAGATAATCCCTTGGTCCTAACGTTACTCTACTAAAGCACAAGCACAACCAAGGATAAGGCCTCGTACACCCTACACTAAGTGCATCAGGTTATTAGCTAACCCCTTGCATAAATAGCAAGGGGTGTTTGATGAATATGATGATACACAATCCTATGCATCCATGACAGAGTAGAAAGGTGCTCACTTGCTACATGACTCATAACCCAAACTAACCATTGGCGGCCAAAATATGATGTGTCAGTAAGAAGACCCCAAAGTAGTCCAGGGTCAATGTTAGGAGGTAATTGTAAGGGCTCCCCTAGACCACAATTGAAAAAGACATCTTCCATGAAAGCATAGTTAGCCAAGGAATCTACAAAGCAATTCCATTGTCGAGAAACTAACTGACAAGTCACCATCTCAAAGATATGCAATATATCCAATCAAGGCCTTGTATTTTGCCATATTATTAGTAAAATAGTGTCCTAAATAGACTCCCATCTTCATGACAACCAGGATCTTTAATGACCACAGCAATGCTCGTGTGTTTAGCAGGCCCTTTGGAAGCTCCATCAAAATACAAAGTATAAACCCATGCTTCATTGTTGATAGGCCATGCCATAATAATCTGCTCACTAGTACTTATGATAATCAAAATCAGGACAAGAGAGAGGATGTGTAACATGCACAATCCCTTCCTCTTGCTGAACTCGACAAGGATGCTAGTCAAAATTCATTAACAATGGTGGCAGTAGACCTTAATTTCCCACGTAAAGGATCTGTCTTTCCACTTAGTAACCTGATACCCTTTACTCCACCAAATCACTTGACCTTGGTGGTAACGTTGTATTGCTGAAGGTACTAATGCTCCAAATAGGGAATGATGTGTCCCATCCACTCGTCTTGGTACCTACTGCATGTTAAAATGGAATCTTGAAGGACTTGCATAGGCACCAAAGCCCAGCAACATCACCCCTTACACATAGTAAGGCTTTGACTTATTAAGGGTAATTTTATTCTTAAACTTTACCCCTTGCAAATATGCTAGAAGTGCCATAGAGCCATTCTTTCCTAAATGTATAATCTTGTATGGTCCATCCCCTTTGGGTTCTAATTTTCTTGGAAAGAGCTTCCTATGAGCATCATAATACAATGCTAACAGACCTTTCGCAAATTTCTACTTCTTAGCCCAAAGATCATGAAGGGCTTTCATTCTCCTCTTTCCTACTTCTTGATGTAATAAAGCCTGCAACCAAATCTCATCAAGACGGGCCAGAGAAATATACCATTTTTGTAACACTTCTTCCTCTCCTAATGAATGATTAAGGGCAAAACGCAAAATGGGGAGTTTTATTTCTAGCTCGGGTAAGTTACTCATGAATATATGTGTGCATCACGTGGGTTGAAAAAAATGTATTTTTAAAATACCATTTGTATACATTTTATATATATAGAAGGGTGGAATATAATGGCATTATTTACAAATTGACTAGAAAAGGACTATGTTTTATTTTAGGAAAAATTTACAGATAAGGATATTTATAAATAGGCCTTGAACGCACATGATGTAGACAATATACATATAGTTTCTAGTGGCAAAACACACTCCTCCCTATACACTAGCTTGAACGGGGTGTGGCATGTGGCTCTCTTGAATGTCGTGTTATAAGCCCACATTGCCACATATAATTTCTTATCCTAGTCACGCTTGCTTTCCAATACGATCTTAGACAAGATTCCCACCAATTGTTTATTTGTACTCTCAATGTGATCGTTCGCTTGAGGATTATACGGTGTCGTCGTGTTAAGGGTTGAAGGTCTACCACTGGGGCTTTAGTGCAGAAGAGGAGTTTAGGATTCAAGGTTCAGGAAGGGGAAGTAGATTGGGGTTTAATAAGATCTGGGATTTAGAAATGATTTAGGTATGGAAGAAGAGTTCAAGCTTTTTCACTATGTACTTGGCATACATGAATGGAAGAAATAAGTCTAACTTGATTACATCAAATGCCTCTAGATACATACATCATATCATAAAGAATATTTTCAGATTCTCAATTCAATTATGAATATCAAATGCTAGATCTAATGGCATTTATTTCAAGTACATATATGGATTTCAACCCTTTGGAACAAGTATTTTGTTGATAGATTCAAATGTATTCAAGATTTGGGCCAAAGATACATGAAATGAATTGAAAAAGCATAATTTTAGCTTCAGCCCTATTTTAAAATAGAAAATTCCAGCCCATAATCAAGCTCAAAATGAGTGCATAAACTCAAGAAGAAGCACTTCCAATCATTAATGATCAAAGTCTTGATGAAAAGAGGACATTTTCTTCTATTACAACCACATAAATCTCATGTTTGCTCATAAAAATGGACCATAACATTGGGCTGTGCTGTTTATGACTGGTTATTTCAGCCCATAACAGCCCATATACCTTCAAAATCCTCACCCTTTGCTTGCCCCAAAGTCACTCAAGTACTTGGGTACAAGTCGGGCTTCATTGGACCAAGAATAAGGTAGACAAAATGAGACAAGTCGTGCATAAAAGCAGGCTGAATACTTTTCTCTCAGATTTTCCTCTTTTATAGACTGTTTCAGCATGCATTTTTGTCAGACCAAATGGGCAGAGAAGTGGAGCTCTCACCATGTTTACATCTTCAGTATTTGGGCTTGTTGATCTTCAGTTTGCATGCTCCAAATCATGCACCATAGCTCTAGCTCTCTCTAGTTTGCTTCAGACTGTGCAGCCCGCATTTTGCGCCGAAAAATGCGGGCTGCTCCCTGCTCAGCCCCTGGTCACTTTTTGACCTACCCAGGTCACTTAAGTCTATTACTTCAGGTCCCATGTGGACCTAGTGGACTTTTGGCAACTTTTGGCATTTTTCTTGGGTTCTGACCATGTTTTTGCACCTGAATCAATGTGATTTATCCTGCAGACTGTCAATTACTTCTAGTTGACCAAGTTGTAGGTTCCCATAGACTTATTTTTCATAAATATACATAGTATAACTGAAAATTATATGCTAAATACAAAAGAACTTGTGTATTTAAGTTGGTTATTGGATAACAATGTCTGAATTTTGTATGTAAATTCCTCATATAACTTCCAGTGAAGCTCTTCTGTGTTCATAAGAATCCCATGATTTATATTATGAACAATAAACTCTTTGACAACGGGGTAGTCTTGTTGTGCTTAATCTTCAAAGCTTCAATCAGGGCCACTATAACCTTGTTCAAGAAGTGTGTCCCTTGATTAGACATAATCTCCTTCAATGGACCGAAAAGGCAAACAATTTGCTCCATAATGAAACTCGCAGTCTCCTTAGCAATGTAATTCACTGTTGCTCGAGCTTCATACCACTAAGTAAAGTAGTCCGTTGTTACAATAATATACCACTTTCGCATAGTTGATGAAGGGTATATTGGTCCCACAAAATCAATACCCCATTTTTCAAAGGGTAATGTAACCAAAATGGGATTTAAAGATCGTCTACAATTTTCTCTTGCATCATGTCTTTGACAGACATCACAACACTTAACATAACTAAAAGCATATTGAAAAATCAATGGCCACCAATATCCAGCACCACAGAGAGCCTTTTGGGCAGTAAGTTGACCAAAAAAATGTCCCCCACATGTTGAATCATTGCACTCCTTAACAATGAACGGTACCTCATCAAGTACTACACAACGATGATAGATATCATCTACTCCTCTCCGATACAAGAGACCCACTATAATCGAAAAGCATAATGCTTGTTGCTTGATATTTCTCTTTTCAAACTTCGATAAAGCAGCCCCAAAATTCCTGTAAATAAATAATACGTTAGAGCCGCATACCAAGAAGGGATGGAAGCTATATTGATTTTAAATATACCTTCAATATCACTTTCCTCAGCTAGAATTTCCTTCGACTCTCTGAAATCCACAAGACATTCTACAATACTCTGCAACTTCAGTGGATTGCTCCTAATCTCATAATTGAACTCTTGCAAAGTGATTAACCACTTTGCTAAACTATCAGGTGGTTGCAACTTGTTTAGCAACAATCTAAGTCCTTCCACCTTCGTAAAGAATACTACTTCTCATAGAGAATATAATGCTTGAATTTCTTCATTGCAAATACCATTCCAAGGCACAATTTCTCCATGTACATATAATTAAATTCAAATATCCCCAATTTCCTACTAGTAAAGGCAATTGGATGATACCATTTCTCCTCCCAAATTTGAGCTAAAGAGCACAACTGATACTATGCATTGTGGCTACCAAAAATATATAGAAAATTTCACCTCTTTTGGATGCTATTAAGATTGGCACTTTTGCTAACTCTTACTTCACATCCTCAAAGAATACTTGACCAGATTCATTCCACTCATACAAACAGTTAAAAGATAGAAGGTTTACCAATGGCAACACTCTTTCCACCAATGGATTGATAAATCTTTGATAATATCCTCCCACCCATGAGATAGAAAGCTACGCACATATTTTGGAGTATGCAACAGGCTCATAGAGACTATAGCCTTTATCTTTTCACAGTCAATCACAATACTAGCTGAGCTAACCACACTGCTGAGTAGCAACCCATAGGGCACTCCAAATATGCACTTTCTAGGGTTAAGAGCAATGCATAACTATCTACAATGCTCAAAACATTTCCTAAGAATAATCAATATTTGCTCCCTTGTGGTGGCTGCCCCCAGATTGTCAATAAAGACTTTTAACTCCTCTGGGGAGATATCACCTAAGGTCTTATTAGCTGTTCTTTGCCAAGATCCATGCGCATTGCATAGACCAAGGACCGTCACATGATACACAAAGGTACTGAAGACAATAATAAATGTTGTTTTCAATTTGTATTCCTCCACAATAGCCATTTGGTCATATCCAGCAAAGCAATCTATAAACGAATAGATTTCCCTACCCGCTAATTGATCCAGAATTGGATCAATGAATGACAATGGGTAGTAATCCTTAAGCATCTGCTTATTCAGTTCTCTGAAATATACACAAAGCCAAATCTAATTGTTGTTCTTCTTCTTGATAATAATCGATGAATACCATTCCATGTGTTGAACTGGAAATATCAGGCTAGTCTTTTGTAGCTTTGTCAATTCCTCAGATAGCCCATCTCTTAATTTGAAAGGCACACGCCTTACATTCTATCACATAGGGTAGCTACCTTGCTTTGTATGAATAGCCAAGTTGGGAGGAATGCCTCTCAGCTCATTATAACTCCAAGCAAAAATATCACAAAAGTCTTGAATCAAGGACCCATAGTCCTTCCTTTCTTCCGAATTGAACATAGATCCTAATTGAATTGGCCATGAGTCATTCATCATACCAAGGTCAAGCTCAATTACATCTGCATCTCTTATCCCCTCGTGAGCCTGGATTGGCTCATTCAAAATCACTTGGTAGATATCCTCTGTAGTGGACCCCTCATTGGATTCATCACTTGATGACATCTCACTAGCAGATGGAGCATCTAGCATATCAAACTTTGACAAAGATAAATGAACTCTCTCACTTGGAGGAGATTCAGGATAAGCAATTACTACTACATGTCTAGCACCTTGAGATCAATCGACCACCAGTGAACGGGGTATATCCACTTGACAATCTACTTGTAAGATCCATGGCCTACCTAGTAATGCTTGATAGCTAGGTCACCCTGCAAACCTAATAATCCTAAAGTTTAGAATGCATTCTACATTAGCAACGTGACATGGACTTTAGTGATGCAACCTTCGGGTTGTCTTAGACTATCATTAGCCGTTTGGAGGATCGTGGAAGCATCTTCTAATCCTAGCCTCTCCATCAATTCCAAACTCATAATGTTGACAGAGGATCATGTGTCCATAATGGCATGGTCCGCTAATATTCTGTCAACATATGGTGCTACCCTTGGGCAATGCTTTTCAGCATGCTCAAACCAATCATCTCCTACTTGCACTATTTCCAAGGGCTCGATGATATACCCAGTGTGTAGAATCTTCTTAAATTCCTTCTCCACTCCTAGAGACAACTTAATCAACTGTAGAAGATTTACATCTGGCTTAACTTCACAAACAAAACTTGCTAAATCAAATTCATGATAGCTAGCAAGAGCTCACTTTTCTTGCCAAACCATTCTCTCCTTTCATCTTTGAACTGGCTTTGGTGCTTCTTTCTTGGCTTTTGCCTTCTTCTTCAGTGACTCCCTATCCTTCTTGTTGGGGTTGACTTTACCATCTATGGCCTTGAGAGGTCCACCTTCCATATTGGGATTAAGGACTTACGTCCTGTTATCATCTTGCATGGGATTTCCCTCAATAGGTTTTGCCTTGGCTTTGTCGACTTCTTTACCCTTTTGACCTCTTGTAATAACTCGAAAATTAGAAGCTTTAGTGCCATTGACACAAACAACTTCTATAAGGATAACTCCTCTACCAATAGGTAGCTCCTCTACCATAGCTTTCCCTCTTTGTAATATTTCTTTCGGTCCTTCATCTTACTGAGATTATTCCCTTGCGCTTGATGATTAACTGGATCTAGCTGTCTACTTCCTTGCTGGAGAGAGCTAATCTTACTCCAATAGGTATTGGATAAGTGGCTGGACTTCCCATATATGTCACATTCAACATTTGGACAATTCCTAGGGAAATTTTGACCACCGCACTACTTACAGGTTAATCTTGAAGGTGCACCCTCTTCATGTCGACTCCCTATCAAATTCTGTGTCTTCTTAAGGAAATCAACATCACCGGCTATTTGTCTATATTGTTCGCTAATCATATCAGTATAGTGTTTCATCATATCCTTAACTTCACTAAGGACATTCGAGGCACTTGACTCATAGCCATGATCATCTACTTGCTATTCCATTGGCCTAACCACTTGATTAGGGATTGGAAGTTAATTCCATGGAACAACAATAGGATTTATCGTAGGGCTTCCAACCATCGGTGGAGCCATCTGACTAGTCATACACATGGTTACACTAGGAGGAGCTGGCAACATGGGTACATTTGGAATTATACTTCCTTTCCCATTAGGAGGACTCATGGGCATCCCTTGACCTTCATTTGTTAGCGCTAAAGTATTTCCAAACCCTAAAGTTGAATTCCATTTTGACCTAGAGGCATAAGCCGCTTGTATTTTTAATTCTACCTCTTCTACTCATGTAATAGATATATCAATGTTAGCAAGAGAAACATTGCTCAACTTTACTTGAATGCTAAAATCTAACCCATTCACAAAGTATTGCAAGTGAGCAGCTGGAATAGGAATATAGGCTTGCAATTTTTGAAATACCTCCTTCAGTTTCTTGGCATACTCGTGGACATTCTCATGAGGTTCTTGGCATATAACATTAAGGACACATAGCCAATACTGACCTCCCCTTTCAGGGGCAAACTCTCTTCAAAAGGCCGCAAAGAATAAGTTGATTGTAGTTATTGTTCCAGCCTCTAGGCTATGATACCACACTGCAGCTAGTCGTCCTTTCAAAGTCATGTTGAAGAACATCATCAAGTGTTCCTCATCTTGAATTTGATAGTTAAACTTCTTAAATTCATTGATGTGAAGTTCCACATCTTCCTCTACTAACCCATTAAAATGGGTAGAGGAAACCCTAAGGGTGGAAACTCTATCGTTCCAGCAGGAATTGCAATGGGTTGTGCCACCATGGTAACAACCGGGCTCGCTATAAGAGTTTGCACAACCAAAACTATCACTTCACTCGACATGGACAGGCTGATTGAAAAAGGGGGGAAGTATTAGATCTTCCTTCCCCTAATGGACTATGCCTCGAGCTAGGGTTACTAAGACCCCACCCTTGTAAGGATATTGGACCACTCCCTTTCGGATAATATCTTCATTTTATTTTGGACCACTGTCTAGCTCGCTTAGCTCTTTCTTACTTTTGAAGCTCGGCTTGATGGTCTTGTGAGTCTAGTTCACTGGTTTTTGGCATATACTAATGAATTGGTTCCTATCAACCAAGATTCAGAAATTGCCACTTATTAGCGGCTCTCAAAAAACACACCACTTGTTGGGACCTAAAACGGACCCGACACTAGCTATAAGCTTTAGCAGGGCCTCTCTAAACTCAAAAACCACACCCCCTCGGCCTCACAGCCAGGAGCGTATAAGGGACACACCTCCCTAACCTAACGTGAATCTTACATTTGTTTTAAGTTGTAGTCCAACAATTAAAACCCACACTCCTCAAAGGGAGTCCCTACACATAGCTCAGTAGAATACCTTGTAATTGCAAACAAAATGAGACACCCCTCTCTGGTTGAATGATGTGGCCTCACTGCCACTCTCCTACACCTCGGGGATCAGCTCCTCGATGTGCCACTAACACAAATAACACAGGCACCACAAAATCCACTCTCATTTTAGAACGTTCCAAGATATAGAAATTTTCTCACTTGACAATTTCCCAAGAAACCCAAACACCTGAACCTATAGCTTAGGTATCTCACAACTCAGCGTGTGTCATGAGTAAAAACAACCAATTGCTGCAATGCATCTAGGAGTTACCATGTGATATGCACAATGCAACTCTGAATGCCATAGTGCTCAAACATTTTTAAATTAGCATTGCGGAGTGCAATAAAAATTTCTTTTAATGATTTCAACCTATGCGTCACGCTTCATTGCTAAGGGTAAGCCTCGAGCATCCTCATGTGGCTTAACCCCTTTGAACTTAATTTATAATGTCTTATATGGTATGCACAAATAAATAGATTACAATCTCATATATTTCCAGTAACTAAGCAATATTAAAACCCATATTTTTCCCTACCGTTTAGGTTATGTATCATGATAGGTGTAGAAAGTAGTTTTTTAAAATATTTTTTTCTTGTAAAAAGTAGTAAAAATGGACTGTAACAATGAGACACAGCTGAATTGAGGCTTATACCTCATGCTATAGCCATGTCGTACACTCATGGACATAAATCTTATTTTTTCCCAACTTTCTAGCGTAATTTTTTTTTTCCTATTTTCCCTCATTTATTTCAATAAATTTTTTTATATTACTGATTTATAAGTTGGAACTAATCACAATTATTGAGCATTGATTTTATATTCATTTCTACCCCATATGAACCTCAAAATCACAACAAAACCCCCAAAATTTATCATTTTCATGAAAATCGCTTAATTGCAAGTTTTATGTGTTTTGTTTTAATTAATTATTAAGCAACCCAATTTTTTGGTTTTCTTCAAGATTTCTAATGAAAATTAGTAATTCCAATCAAAAGAATCCATTTACAAACAATTTTATCAAACATTTTTCATAAAATGAATAAAATGAGTGCTTACATATAGAAACCCGGTTTTGGAGCCACATATTTAATGGTTGGGAGGCTATTGACACTTAGTTTCTACCTGCTGATGCTCTCTCCAACTCTAATCTACTATCTACTCCGCTCTCGGGAGCATTATTCCATCGTCCTCTTGCATTCGATTCCTTCTCTTCCTTGCATAAATCCATGTGCATGAATAGCTTCCAAGAGAAGAGAGAAGGGACAAGGGAGAAATACTAGATTTGTGGCTCCATCATTAGGTATCTGTTCCAAGAATGGAGATTAGCAGATGGGAAATAAAAAAATCAGCAAGATCATCGACCAGATTTGTTTGATGCCTTGCTTGTAACCTACCGTGGCCTCTATCCTAAAAAACGTCATGGATGAAGGGGCATCGATTTGCTGCAACCACCGTCCTTTGAAAAAATGCTCCCCCCGCCCCCCCCCCACAAATCGAAAATTTTAATCGGGGGGTTCAATTGGCCCCCCAAAGGGCCATGCCCAAACTTCCTGAAGTTTTGGCCATTTTAACCTTTAACCCGTCCCGCTTCATGTCTCGACTATCATGCCCGTTTTGAGTTTCAAAAAATCTTGCATGACCGGCTCAACATCCCGAACGGCCAGGAAGTTGTCTCTCTTCAATCTACCAGTTGAAAAAATTACAAAAAATCTGCAATCACCGCAATGGCCAAAGTTTTGCATTTCCGTCTTCCTTAGTCTTTAAAATTGTCGAATCTTCATGTTTCGCTTCTGTCAGCTTTAAATTTCCACATCAAATTTGCACTAATCCACTTGTTTTTTGCATTTTATGGGCTTTAAAATCTGATCTTAATATGGTATCATATCCTAGGTGCATAGCACCTGTTTATATGAGTGATGACAGACGCTGAGAGTGCGAGGTATCCCAAGCTGTAGGGCTAGATATTCAGTTCCTTTGGAGTTATGTGGTGAGGTTTATCTATCTTCTCCTTGATCGTTTATCAAAAGAGTAGACTTTGTTTTGAATGTGTTTTATGTTCATGGTGCATCTTGGGCCAATCCTCGAGGTGTAGGAGGGCTGTAGTGGAGCTGTGGTGATCAACCGAGGGGTGCTCCCTGTGTGTGTGCTATGGGGTGTATAACACCAACATGTTTAAGGACTCCATATGAGGAGTGGGGAAAGAATCATTCATTGCACTACAAAATCGGACAAAAGAAAGTCTTAGATGCTTTGGCTACGAGGCCATGTGGGGTGGTTTTAGGTGAGTGGTAGAGGCTCAGCTAGTGCCTTAGAGCCAGTGTCGAGCCCGTTTTAGGTCCCATCAAATGTTGTATTTTAGTATGATTTATGTGGGGATCAAGGGGTTTGTTTTTAACCATAGGATGCTAAATGGTGTATTTTATAGCTATATTTTTGCTAGGCAAAGAGGGCCATTTTATAACTATATTTTTGCTAATGCCTTAGAGCCAGTGTCGAGCCCGTTTTAGGTCCCATCAAATGTTGTATTTTAGTATGATTTATGTGGGGATCAAGGGGTTTGTTTTCAACCATAGGATGCTAAATGGTGTATTTTATAGCTATATTTTTGCTAGGCAAAGAGGGCCATTTTCTTGTTTGATGCATGTGCGGTTAATGGTTTCTTGTCTTAGTGATATACTAAAAAAATTCAAGAGTGTACTTGGAGCCAGCCTCTTACTTGGTAGAAGCTTCTTGTGGCCAAGTCCATGTGATATCCTTCCCTTATGAATTCTTTCTCTTTGTGCTATATGTGTATATGTGTTTGTGGGAAATTTTCTTCTTTTGGAGATTGGCAAATCAAGGCATGAAGTCCTAGAGTTTCATTCAATATATTTGGGGAAGGTTTGAGTAGTTATTTACCTCTTGTAAAGACATTGAGGGGCACTCAAATATCTATTTTGAGGTAGTTCTTAGTGACCCTCTCTTGCTAGCCTGCTAGGTAGTTGTTTCTAGGAGCTTCTTCTAGTTGTGAGGCAAATAGAAAAGCCTACCCAAATAAAAGAAATACAAGAAACAATGAATATATCTAATATATATCCAAATATGGAGGTGTATAAAAAGGGGTTGTAACCTCTAAAAGAAGCTTGCGAAGGCTTGATAGGTTCTTGAGGTTTTTGCCTTGTCTTCCTAGAGGTGACATTTAGCCGAAAAATAAATAAGGATGATTGGAGAAAAAATAAAAGTGATTGGAAGAAAAAGGATTTAGTGTCACCTTTTGACAGCTTGGTAGGTTCTTAGGTATTGAGACAAGACCGCCAACCTGAGACCGATGCCCTATTCTCCTTGGGTCACAATATGCTTAGTTCCCTCCCTTTTACACGCTTGAGTATCAAGTCTTGAAGTATAAAAAGGTGATAAATCAAAAGTATTTGAAAATAAAAGACCAGGCTATAGGAGTCCTCACCTAGCAGGAGTTCTTGGTCTAGTTATCCTAGGTCCAGTAGGTAGGTTATAGACCACTACTTATGATGACTCTTTTGATAGTTTTTTTAAAGCCAGTCTGTGTTGGAGTAATTGGTTAGCAATTGACTCTAGATCTCTGCCTGATTTTTCTTACCCTATCCCTTGTGGATCTTCATACGTTAATTTTGCTAGGGGGTTAGGTGGGAGATGTATTTGTGTTTTGTTGTGTATTCTTTTTTGAAGCATCTTGATTCTCTTTTTGGTTTATGGATGTATAGATTAGTTCGTGGATTTGACGGGGTGAGTCACCCTATCCTGTGGTTACCATTGAGAGTGGGATTTTTTGATCCGAAGAAAGCAAGAAATGTGCTAAATTTTGTCAATTTGAAGTGGAAATTAAAGGTTGATGGAAGTGACGGGAAAATTTTAAGTGACCGTGGAAGACATGAATTAAAGTCACTTTTAAAGATGGACCTCGCTGCAGTCTTAGATTTTTAATAAAAATTTAAGGTGTCAAAATGAAGTAAAACAAGCTCTAGGCATTGCGAGACTTTGAGATGGAAAAATAGAAAATTTCAATGCATAATTCACCGAACATTGAAGTTGCCAAAGGTATATCACACAAAGGGTCCAAATGAAGTGTAAAGGAGACTCTAATTGTGAGGGGTTGTGACCCTTGGGCCTAAGGTCCAAAACATTTTTCAAATAATGGGAGGGGGCCATTTTTTAGCCACATGAGAAAAAATGGTGCATCCTCTTGCATATCATCATGAAAAATGGAGAAGGGGGCATGGAAGCTCAAAGCAAGCATATACTATGATTTACTCAGCCTATTTCTTGGATTTTGCACTTCAGATTGCTTGTCTCGGATCCAAAAATGGCAGCTTGATCACAAATATATGAAATCAATCTTTCTCTCTCCTTCTTGTCTCTCTCCTCTTGAGGGTAGTTCATGCGGCTATTCTTTGGAGAAGATCAAGATGGAGACCAGTTGTACAGCTTGAACCAAATTGATATGAGATTGTGCCGATGCTGAGGAGTGATGACTAGATTCTTTTTGATAATTTATGGTGCAAATCCTATTCATATGCGATGAGAAATTATTTGAAGCTTGGTTGTGACGTGTTTGAGGGCTATGGATCATAAAATGCAAAGCCCCTTTCCATAATGGTGAGTTATTAATTTTTAAAAATATGAAATGCATATTCTAAGTAGAAAAATGTTTTTTTTTTAAATTTTGCATGATCGAATCATGTTCATATGGGATAAACTTAAATATGATGATGGATCAAAGTATGAATTAATTTCTTGAATTAGAAAAATAAAAAAATAGCATTTTATATAAAGGATGCATTTGATTTAAGTCTTAAAGAGGGCAGTAGCATGGGTTATTCCGGTGCTATATTGGCAATGAAACAATATGCTAGAGTAAAATCATTAAAGGGTTGTTTGTGCACACCCACCCTGACTGATTGATAAGTTTACTTGTTTGAGCACATATGCCATCCACTTTGCATCCACATTTTCATGCATGGTATCGAGAGAATAATCTTTTGGAGGATGCACATCACTTGATTTTGAAATATTGATTTTGAATTATTGACCCATGGTGAGCACGAGGATTTCTTGAGCTATGGGTCTAGTGTCATCGTTTCCTTGGGGCCTGATGTGGTAAGGATTATATTAACTCTTGGAACATTTTATTAAAAGAGAGGACTATGTTGCGTATGTGTTATATGTTGAGATAGCGCATATTGGGCTAATCCTTGGGGTGTAAGAGAGCCATAGTGGGGTCACAATAGAGTAAGCTAGGGGTGCTCCCTTCATCTGTGTTATGAGGTTCTAGGCACCGATATGTGTGAGTGATCCTTTTGCTTGGAGTTGAGAAGGGCATTCTGTGGACTACAATTTAAAGATGGTAGCTATAAACATGTTCATTCATTAAATTAGTATTTAGTGTCTATACTTCTCGAACATGAGGCCTAGGGTTGTTTAGGAAACTCGGCTAAAGCTCTGGAGCCAGTATTTGGCCCATTTTTGGTCTTGACACACCAAGATAGTAATGAAGGGCTCTATTTGTCATAGACATTGCGAATCTTTTCCCATAATTCCCATGCAAACTATCTATTAGAGACAACATTATAGAACACTTTCTTAAAGAGGGATAATATGATAGTGGACTTACATAGCTCATCTAATTTAGCCCAATCATTTGCATCAATAAGTTCGGGCTTGACATCCTTATGTTTCAAGGGCCTAACATGTATTTTCTGCACTAAAAGTTGCCAGATTTGGGCCTTCCAGTAGCGATAGTTAGTACCACCCAACTTATCTCAATATTAAAGAAAGCACTATTAGTTGAGCTACTAACCATAATGAAGGAAAAAAAGTGCACAAATGGTCAAAATAGACTACTGCAATTATTGCAAATATCCCTAAAACCGTTGCTAGATCAAGTTGAAAACAACGGATACTAACTAAGTAATGAACTATCTACAAACTCAATACAAAGAATTGTCAAATGAAGGTGATTTCTCACATAAATAGTGTAGTAAAATGCAATTATAGCATGCTGAAGATGAAGTACATCAGTAAGAGATCAATGCAGAGAGGGTAATCACTAATATAAGACAAATTGCAATTGCTAAGGAATAGCTCCAACTAGTGGTGAGTGAATATGCGATTGGCACCAATGCTTATCAAAGAAGTACTGTGTCAGATTGAGATACATCCCATAGATATAACTATCATGCATAGAGTGGGTCTCAAAGGTAACAAAAGAGACCAACTAGAGGCACAACAGATTGAGAAATGTAACATAAACTCAATTCATAACCAGCCAAGATCTATACATCATTGACAACCGCATGAAGAGATAAGTGCTAATCCAAAAGTAATGTCAGATCAGTCCATTAAGCATCAACTGTGTACATAAAGCATGATAAGAGCATATATATGTCACCAAGTCCCATGGTCTCACTATAAGACCCTCAAGCTCATTTGCATAACCAAAAGCTCAACATAAGATCCAAATCTCAAGAAATGGCTCCCACTGGAATGAAAGTCAAATGCGAGACAAGCAAACAAAGCTCAAAATATCATGTGGAAGGTATCATACATCCAAGATCCAAGTAGTATACGTTCGAGAGCATCTGATCCAAGTATCTTGCAAAACTCTTACTGGAGCATCAAATGACTATGTATAACATGATAACCAATTTCAAGATTCAAAACTCAAATCTTAGCCCTTAGAGAGGCAATCCACAAGCCTAACCAAGTATGTAACATGAACCATAAGCATCGGTACATCACCCGGAATAATCGATAAGAACCCAAGAGCAATAGGCATATACTTTCACTGATAAAATAACATTCAATATTGTTATAAATAGCAATGAAAAATCTCTATAAAATTTAGTAAAAGAGTGCTAAGATCAATCCAAGAAGCATCCAAGACAATTTCATTACATCCCTCAAGCATTGGGGTACCATATGAGCATCAATAAACATAAACATGAACCCCAAACTTTGAGTGTATCTTATCATAGATGTTATTATAGCAAATTGTAATGTATGTTAATCAAGAACTAAAGTATGGAAGCTCAAATCCAATGCCACATGCTCAATATCAATGTCAAGATTTTATGTTAGCCTTTGCCTAATATCCAAGAGTATTTAGGGCTACAAGAGATGACTAGAAGCAGTTTGAGTTCAAAAGAGCAAACTAGAGAAATTCAAGTTGAATTTTTACACTTGTTTTGCTAATTCCTTTGCTGATGCTGGTGCTACTAAGGGTTGAAAGGTTGTTGATGGTGCTTGAAGTATCCCTCGAAAGGTCTCCAACAAGTGTAGAGAGGCTTGAAGAGAGTTGAGCATTAATGGTTACCTTGACAAGCTGAAACCATGGCTGCCATGAATGAAGAGATGAAGTTTTTCAAATCTAGGTTGAAGCAAGCTAAAGGGGACAAGATCTTCAATGCTGGTGCAATGGCTTTGATAGCAGTCGAAGAGAGTGACCCATAAAGTGGAAGCATGGAGTGGAATTAAGAGCTATGATGGAAGGAGAAAGAGCAAGACAAAGAGAGACACACAAGATATGGGAACTCCAATAGTCACAATGTGTGATTTTCCTTCCATTTATTCAAATAACATTGAAAGAATAAAGAATGAAGTGACAGTGATGGATGCCTACCACTTGCAGTATACAAGTGTCATGTATGAGGGTATTGTCAATGTAACTAATACATGGGTAGCTAGGCATACACGTCTTTAACCCCAACAAAATATCAAATATTCCTCCATCATTATTAATAGAAGAGGCCAAATCAATAGCCGCTACTTGGCATAGCCCTTCATGGGTAAATAACAAGAAAGAAACACTCTACGTGGATACATTCATTCCTCCTCGGCACCTAGAACTTCTACTTTGTGAGACAATAATATAAAAATTCTACTATACCCTATTTGCCCCCATCCCAATAGAAATGTGGCTTATATTATGAGGTGAAAATGACTTATCTTTAGCAAATAAAGAATATGTAAGACTTGCTCAAGATGGGACTTTGTTGTTAGCAGGCACCATATGCATAATGGGATCTTTTTCTATGCAAACTTTTAAGGCGATTTGTATCCTTCACCGTATTATCAAGGAGAGGGTTGAGAGGTGAGAGAAAGTAGAGTAGAAGAGAGAGAAAGAGTGGCGAGGAGAGACAAAGACTAGAAAGATAGAAAATAAGAGAGAGAAGCCATGAAATCTTAGTATAAGCAAGTGAGATGAGAGACAGTAATTGTATTATTTTAAAAGATACCAAAAATTACATGTCTCACATCTTTTATATCTATGTCAATGTGACAAGATATTATTAATAACTCTCTTCACTAACACATGTATTCCCAGCTTCTTGCAATCCATCCTTTCTCAAAGGTTTTTGCCCATAAAAACAAAGCTACAATGGCAAAGAAGGATGGATAAAATAGAGTACTACTTTGATTTTAGATATACAAAATATGTAATCAGAATCATGTAGTGAAGAGTTATTTGCTGAAATAAAGACATAAATGAAAGCCTCTACCATATACATAATTTGGATGTCTTCAAATCTTCAAGAAATAGCCTCTGTAAAGAGTAGATAGATTACTATAAAAAATAGGGCATGCTAAAGAAAGCTGCCATAACTTTTGATAGAAGTATCCAAATAGAGCCTGCTACATATCAAAACGTAGCTATTGAGAGTACTTTGACCCTATGTAGGTGGTTGAATTGTAAAAATTAGGTAGGGTAAAATATGTTCTAAAAAAAATTGCTTTCCAGATTTTGTTTAGAGTACAACTGGATTCCATGTGACTATGTCTTAGCCATTAATGCATTCCATAAGTAGGAAAACTCATCCAAAATGGAATCTGGACTCCAAGAAGCTTTCTCAAGTGGTAAACTCTTCCACTTGATCAAATACTCAACGGTGGAGTAAGAGCAAAGCTTCCTTTCATGCTGACATATGACCTCCTTTCAGGAATGTACTGAATAAGTCCTTCTTCATCCATAGGAAGCAACTCATCAACTATTTCCACTTGGGTACCATAAAAGGGTTTGATTTGACTAACATGAAATACATTATGAATCTTAGTGAAAGAGAGAAGTTCTAATCAATATGCCAAGTCTCCAATATGCTTCAAGATCTTGTAGGGGCCATAGAATCTATGAGCAAGTTTGTTACTAGAGGCATCCTTTAGAGTAGAATATTGAGACTTGGGTACTTTCAAGAGAACTAACTCTCCCTCTTGGAACTCCAAAGATTTCCTCCTCTCATCAGCATTCATCTTCATCTAATCTTGATCTTTTCTAAGATTCATCTTATATTGTTGAAGAAGGGCATGCACTCTTCCCAATTCCTCCTTTCCATGAGGGTTAATCTTGTTATACTGAAAATAATTATGGGTTCCATGAATCCCACACATATTGTACATCATGACAGAAATGGAAAAGGTAAGTGTCCAATCACTTAGTAGCCCTTTGTGTTTGACCATCAATCTGCAGTAGGCTGTAGAAGGAGCTAATTTAGTATCCATGGAGCTAAATATTGCCTGCCAGAAATTACTCATGAACTTGGTATCTCTATCATGCATAATCACATGTGGTAATCCATGTATCTAAAGATCTTCTTTGTCTTAGTGAGTTTGTCCATTACCACATAAATGCTATTTCAACCCTTTTTGATAATAGGTAAACTAATAATGAAATCCATCGTAATATGTGACCATTTTTCATTTGAAAAATGTAATGGCTGCAACAAATCCTCTGGCTTACTTGTACTATCTTTGTTTTGTTGATGATAAGACATGCATTTTGTAACATAATTCTTAATATATTTCCACAATATTTCTAGTAAAAGATCTTGCTAAATTTATCATAGATCTTAAACACTCCAAAGCATTCAGCTATGGATAAAGAATGTAACTCCTTAATAATTTCCAGCTTGAAAGAGGAAGTAGAGGGAATAACAATCTTGCCATTAAGCCAAATGAGACCATTTTTAAACTGATAATGTGAGTTTTTCTCCATAAGACCTTGCTATAATTTCTGAAGTACATGGCTGAGCTCATCATCCAAAAGATAGGCTTCCTATAACTCATCAATCTAGTCACCATGTAACTCATTCTAGCTAAATCCCGACATGCCCACATCCTAGAGAGAGAATCAACTTCCACATTTTCTTTGCCCCTTGTATGAGTGATATCAAAATCATAGTTCTGCAAGGCAACTACCCACCTATGCTACTTAGGGGTAAGATTTGACTGAGTATGGAAATACTTTAGGACCCTATGATCACTTTGATGAATACCATACAAATAATGGTACCATTTTTTTATCAGTTACATAATAACCAACATCTCTTAGTCATAGAAATTCATACCAATCTCTTTATCTATAAGTTTATGGCTTTCAAAGGCAATAACTCCATGCTTCTATAGAAAAATTGCCCTTATTCCATGACCAATGGCATCACACTACATGGAAAACTCTTTAAAAAAATCTAGGTATACTAGAATAAGATTAGAAGTAAGTAATTCCTTTAATTGGTTGAAGCTACTATTTGCAAGTGCATTCTAGAAGAAAAATTCCTTCTTCAACTTGTCATTCAAAGGAGTCACTACAACCACATAATGCTTAATGACTCTGCGATAGAATGATAGTAGACTAAGGAACCCTTGAAGGAATGTAGTGGTGGTAGGTATTGGCCAATCTCTAACACAATGCACATTCTTAGGGTTAGCCTATATCCCTTGTTCATTGATAAAATGGCCCAATTACTCCACTTCAGTCTTGATGAAAAAATACTTATTCTCCTTAGCAAAGAGTGTGTGATGTCTCAACACGTCAAAAACCTTCCTCATATGTGATAAATAGTCCTTTAAAGTCTTGATGTAAATCAATATGTCATCAAATAAGACTAGAAAAAATTGAAAGAGGAAAGGCTGTAAAATATTATTCATTACACTGTAGAAGGTAGTTGGAGCATTAGTAAGCCTAAATGGCATAACTAGAAAATGGTATAGCCCATGATTAGTCTTAAAGGCAATTTTAAATTCATCACCCTCTCAATATCTGGACCTCAAATAAATCTTGGTAAATAATCTAGCCCCCTTGAGCTCATCAAGAAAATCATAGACTCTAGGTATTGAATGTATGTTCTTCACTACGATCTTGTTTAGATCCCTGTAGTCAATACACATCTTGAAGGATCCATCTTTCTTCTCTACCAAGACTAGAGATACATAAGGTGAAGATCTAGGCTCAATAAATCCCATATGTAAAAGCTCCTTGATTTTCTTAGCTACTTTCTCATGCTCAAATTTTGATAACTTGTAGGGTGGCTTATTGTGATTGGATTTGAATGAGGTTCTAAATCAATAGGGTGATCTACTACTCTCTTAGCAGGTAGTGAAGTAGGTACTTCAAACAAGTCCTTATCATAACCAAGTACAATATCTATGGGTCCCATTTCCAAATCAATTAGTTTCACCCGTAATACATAATTTTCAACTAACTATGTGGAACCTTATGTGCGCATTTGCTGATTTCCTCTTCACCATTAGCTTGTATTCTTATGGATTACTGTAAATCAGTAAGAAAGCAGTGTAACTTGTCCACAACTAACTTATTCACAAGATTGTGTGTATTGCCATTATCTATCATGATAAACACATCCTTTCCATGAATGGTACCCTTCATAGAGAGTGTATTGGGGTCTTTGAACCTATCCAAGCATCCATGAAAATAAAACAAAGGGTTGTGGTAGCAAGAGGTAAATCTATCCCACCATGATCAAAAGGAATATGCCCATCAAGGTCAAATGGAAATCCATCCACAACCTCATATGACTAGTTGGGATAAGGATCCACATCATGATCTTCAAATTCAACTTTGTGCATCCACTGTTGGTTATAGCCTCATCATTCCCATTCTCAAGTATTATCATGTTATAATTATTAGTATTGGCATTCTTGAAAGTGACTTTGATGCATGATCAACCATATACTTTTCACCACATTTAAAGCATAAACCATTTTCTTTTCTTTCCTTTAAATGATCCATAGGATAAACTTGGAATGATTTACTAAATTATTTTGAGGTCTATTGTCACCTTATCCACTTTATCGATGATTGTTGACTTTGAAGCACTTTGCTATCTTGAGACATTGAAAGTAGGGTATGTAGGGACTTTGGGACTGGTAAATGAAGTATTGGAATATCCATAATTTCCATCAAAATTTCCCTATTTAGCAAACAGTCCTTTGCTATCCAAAAGGATCCTGCATATGAATGCTCCTCCTATGCTTATGAGCATACCTCTCAGCTATCTCAATAGCATGGAATAGTGTAGCAAGTTGTTGGGCCATAATATCAACTAAAAAATTAGACTCCATACCATAGATATACCTATGCAACTTTGCATCATCACTCACACTCTCTATATACATGGTAAGATTCAAAAGCTGATTTGTATACTCTCTAATTGATAGGCTTCTTTGGTCCAATTGATATCATCTTCTTGCCTACTTTTCTTTATCAATGGAAGATACAAACACCTAAGCCATCTTAGCTTTGAATTCCTCCCAACTATCAACCTGATGATTTTTCCTCTTTATGTACCTCTACCATGTATGGGCAAAGCCCTCAAGGTGAAGAGTAGAAAAGTGAATCTTTTGGTTATTTGATTAAGGGAAAATATCAAGGTAGGACTCCAACTTGGAAGTCCACTCCTCCAAATTTAGCCAATGATGATGAATGACCATTATATTTGATTAACACAAACTTATCGCGGAGTTACGTCTCAACAAAGTTTTACTATCCATTAGTTACTTGGGGATGCATGTACATGTAACTACCATTAGGGTTTGAAATACTAGAGACACTCCTATGATAGTTAGTTTGAAACGTGCCTGGAGGGATATGTGGCTGGTTTCTAGTGGTTTGAGGAGGATTTGACCCATGAATGCTCAAGATAGACTCATCACCTCTAAAAGAAGTCTTCCCAATCTCATAAGTGCTATGCAATATCCCCTTCTTTTCAATAATACCCGACTATGGATTATTATTTGATGGTTGAAAGGACTGCTTATCTTTACTCTCTTTGTTTGCCATATGTGTTGCCACAAGCATAGAAATATGAGTGCTAAGTTTGTCCAAAGAATTCCTAGTAGAAGAAGAAAAATTCTCCAAAGAATCCTTGGTAGATTGAGCCATATGATTCATGACTTCCTTGGTCTGTATGTTTGATTGAACTAAAGGTTCAACCACGTGATTCAATTTAGAAACCAATTCCATGTGTCTGATGGAATGCCTAGTCTCATGGTTACAAAGAGTGGCCTTAAGAATACTGTATGTGCCATATTCTTGTGAATCTTCATCATATTGATGTGCTTAGGTATTGCCTCACGTGATTCTCTAATTTTTTAATGAACATCATCATTAGGCTTGTTCTTTCCCTTGTTTCTATCCATTTTTTCTCACTAGAACAATGCAATCCTAATAAACCCCCTTTTCAAAAATGGCTATAACTTTTGATCCTCATATCAGAGTTCAGAACTTTTTGATGGAAATCAAAGCCACAAATAGCTCTTTAGGATGAGCTATAATGCTCAAGTTTAAAATCAAAATATTTGGAAATATTCTTTATTGTTGTCCAAAACAATCTAACATCCTGTAAAACATTATTTTGTATCTACCTCTCCTAAGTCAAAGATAAGATCTTTCAAACCTATGGTGCCCTATGTATGACTTGTAGGAGCTGAATAGAATCAGCAATATCCTGTAGAGGTCCTAAAAATTGTTTGCATTACTGTGTAATACCTGTAACAAAGTAAAAACTCTTCTAAGAGTGGTCCCAATTCACTATTTTTCTAACCAATCAGGAATGACATGTAACACTTGTAGATGATTGAAAATTCATCCAAATGAAGGCCCAAATTCCCTATTTCTAATGATCACACTTGACCCTTGCTCTAGGGAGTATAATGATTGAAATTTCTCCTGTAGCAAACATGTGATAACCTGTATTATCCCTATGGTAGATCAATGGAGTCCCAAATAATGCTATCTAGCTCAGATCTTTAGCTATGCAATGACTCCACTTGTGGTACTTGTGATGAGGGGTATAATGGCAAGACATGCTCCCTACATAGGCTCTAAAGCATCAAGAGGTGGGTAAAGTTTTCACCACGTCAGTTGGTTGTACCCCTTTGGGATCTTTAATAGTGGGGGAGGGTCACCCTTCTATTGTCCTAGTATCTCCCCTAGCATACAACCTTTTCCTTGGTGGGAATATCAACATGGCAGTATCATTCTAGTAAATCAATCAATGATAAAATGTATAGTTGAAAATTTCTTTAAGTCTTCATTGATATGCATGATTGATCAATGAAATATTGGAATGAAGAATTAAGTGTTGGCTAAGGGTCTTATCAATGCAATTCAGTGACTCATTGATTGCTAGTACTTACCCTTTACAATATTTTAAATTTGGGCAAAAAAATCATACAACCAAATCAAAATTATGCATCAAGACATTGTAAATGACACCCATGATGAGATATGACTGAAATGAATGCTGAAATTAAATGGAATAAGCTCTAATCAATGAGAAGAACACTAATCTATGGTTTATTGATCAATTTAGAGAATTAATTGATCAATAATTTCCCATCAACAAGTGGAAAAGCTTAAAAGCAAGTGGATATTGAGAGATTTCAAAGACTAAGCAAGTAAAATACCTTGATCAAGCTTGAAGAAGATGACTGATATAAGTTTCATTCCAATGTTTGAAGAAACTTCCATGATCCACCATGAATCCATCATGAAGCTCCAATAATTTATAAAATCAACCCATACATTGTTGAATAAGATTGAACTTGTGAAGAATCAATACCCAACTTGCTTGAATTCAAGATTCTTGAAGAAAATCCCCAAAATAAATCTCCAATATGGGCTTGAAGAGGCTCAATATGCTGAAAAATTTAAAGTGCCTTCAATCTTGAAGCCTATCCTATTCCAAAATGATGGTAGAGAAGTCTTGAATATTGGAAAGAGCCAAATATTGAAGAAATTGGAGCTTCCAAGTGTGTGGCTATGACTGCCCTGCCTTGTTCTAGGGTTTTCAAAGGTCCTTGAGAAAAAAGATAGAGAAGAACACTCAAGATCACTTGTTGGCCAATTGATTGTCCTCGGGAAAAACTGACATCAACTGTCATCCTGAACCCAATTGGCATAACTTGTGGGTTTCCACATTGATTACTAGAAGCCTAGGAAGAGCAAGAATTAGAGAGGAAAGAGCTAAAGATCATTGAATAGACTAGAACAGGTAGTGCATTTGCACCGAAAATTTTGGGCCTAAGGGCCAATCTCTAGCTCAGTGCCACTTGTTTGTTGCTCTACTTGATGCTTAGGATGTGTAGGATCCTTGTCTCATGGTTAGAGAATGAAATAAGATAAGTAGAGAGCAAGGTATTGGGTTTCTTGGCAGCTACCATAAAAGCTTTAGCCAAAATCTTGAAAGAGAGAGGAAAGAGAAAGCTTGTTGTCTTGAAAAATTACTGGACTTCTAACCAAGACTAACTCTATTCACTCCGTCTTTAACCATTTTACCTCCAAAATAGCCCGTTGTCGTGAAGTTGCGTGCCCACCATTGCAAACTTGAGGGTGGAGTTTTTCACCAAGAATTTGAACACATTATTTAGCGTCATTAGGAATTTATTTTCCATTGTGTGAGTCTTTTTGTTTGCATTTCCATGATGCACGAGCACATGTAGATAGGCTAGGAACAATTTCTTCAGTGCATTCATAATTTTTGTGTGGATCATCACTTGATTGATTGCATCACATGGGTCCAACATTGCATATTTCCTCGAATCATGAGTGGATGAGAGCACAAAGTTCTATTTCATAACATATTTTTAATAGGGAACATTGTATTCTAACACTTGTTGAAGTGATCAACCCAAAGCAAGGTCATGGACTTCAAAGACACGAAGCATGGAAATTCTTCTTGTCACGAGAATTGTGGAATGTTTACTCTATCGATAAGACTTGCCAGCATATACATTAAATATTTTGAGATTGAAGTTGGAAGATAACTTCTCGGGGATTGAAGATTTTGATGACGTTGGCACTAGAAGTCATGTTTGGCCAACTTCAATCTCAAAACCTTGGCAAAGCACTCCCCAATAAGGTTGAAGATTGAAGAAACCTTCTTGGGGAGTCATGAAGACGTGGAAGAAACATGACTTCTAGTGCCAATGCTCGTAGCCTCCATTGCATTGGTGATTCTAAGATGCAAAGCTAGCACAACAGCTCGGTCTTTGAACAGTCGTTTGAGATGCAACGATCGTCTGGTCTCGAGGACGACATATTTATTATCTTCAAGTATGATGGCATTGTGGATAATGTGTATAATCCGCGCCATCCTGCACGTATAATCCTTCAATGCATGTGGTGGTGGACTGCTAAACATCAATGCTGATCGAGACAACCGTTTTCCTGTGGCGTAAGCTTGAAACCTGCTAAGGGAGCACATCATGCCATCTTCTTCAACCTCTGGTCCTCCTTGCAAAACAAGACCGACTGATCAGTTCCATCATAGCCAGAATCTCCTCTATAACAACCACTACTTCGAAAGTAGTTGGGGGGATTGGTCATGACTTGTTGCCTTAAAGAAGAAGCGAATAGGAATAACAAGAAGAACAGTGAGGACGCATTATTGAGGGTGGCATATTCAAACAATCCTGGATTTTTTCTTTATTCAGACAATAAGGAGCTACCTCCACATCAATTGCAAAGGTGGTATATAGCTCTTCAAGAAACTTAGCAGCTCCGTAATTGATGATGGGCTTATTCACAAGGAGGAACTTCAACTAGCTTAATTTCAAGAATAGCAAACAAGAGAATCTTTATACAATCAGAGTGTTTGACCTCTTTGATGCGTAGAGGAATGGCATTATTGATTTTGAAGAATCATTGAGTCATTGAGTGTAAATCATTTCAACACTTCACTTGAAACAAAAATTTACTTTATCTTCAAGCTGTACAATTTGGATCAGACAGCAGGCTTTATTGAACGTGAAGAGGTCCAATAGATGATTTTTTGCCTTGCAATTAGAGTATGAGAAGAAACTACTTGATGAATTGAAAAATAATATGACTCTTCATTACCTTATGGATGTCACCACTACATTAGCAACACCTTGTACCTAGTTGTGTTGATACAACAAAGAAGTTCAAAAGTCATCATCTCCTTTGTGAATATTCTTTATGGCAACTTAAAAAATTGACATCCTGATTCTGTGGAGGGTTTATGTAGCTCCTTTCTACTAGTGGTATCATCAACATTGGTGTAAATATTGCATGGAAGAAGAAGCTACTAAAGTAATGCAAGAGAAGATGGGTATACTTGATGCTACAAACTCGATAATTTATGTGCCAACATATGTGAAATCACCATGTTTTGGTTCTTGATTCATAGAGAACCAAAGAAGATTTGCATGAATTTTTTGACATATATAAAGGTCCAATCTTATGATTGGAGGAGTGTGTCTTTTTGACAACTTGTGCCTTGAAGGGAACATAAATCTATGTTGGCTTCATCTTCTTATTCAAACAAAAGTTACCCTTAGCTCATGAAATTATGTTGAGAATTATTCTTGTATCTAAACTTCTTCTTTTGTGAAATTTCCTTGAATTAGGTACTCTTCATCATCTTTTTCTCCCATCTTGCTAAGTGTCCGTGCAGCGAGTGACTTTCACGAACCCCCACACACCCGTGCGACATCTGGTAAACCCGAGGTGAAAGCGTGTGTAATGTGTCTACTTGTGTCTTCAGGACACGTCTTAGTAGTCCATCGGAAAGGATGTTTAGAAAGCTCCACCCAGCACTCCCATGGAATGTTACGGGGTTTGCGATCTAGGGCTTTCTGTGTCTACTACGTAGCGGAAGTATTCCGATTGTTCCCACTTAAGATTGACCTGAATTAGGGTTTCCCTTACTGGTCATTTCCTAACAGTAACTAACGTCGGACCCAAGCGAACTACTTTACACAAAAACGCCAGGTCCGAAGCGGATTCACGCTGCACTTGGTTCAAGGAGAATGGGAAACGAGAGGGATGCAAAGCTCAACCTCTCTGTGTTCCCCTAAAACAGCGTAAATCAGGATCAGTCATAACTCTAGGTCAATGCATTTGTTGTTCTTGTTCTTTGACGATCTTCTGGCTGTCCATTGTGATTCGAGAAAAGTTTCCGGCCAACCGGGATGACCCATCCGTAGGACGGACCTATGGCCACATCCTCCGCACTTTCCTCGGGTTGTTTTAGTTGTTTAATTACCTAGCACATTTAGTTGGACATGTAACAATCAGCTTCTTTAATTAACCCGTTAGGCACTGGTTCTTTCACGTAATCATATCACTTGACATAGAAAAATATGTCAAACAAGTTCCTTATTAACACGTTATCATATTTATCTTTGAAATACAAAAGTTCCAGCCCGTAGGCTTATCCACAATCCGCCCGAAGGCTATCCAGCAATCCACAGGGATCACTAATCCAAGATTCTATCTGTAGACTAGTATGCGGGCCTCGAGATCCAATCCCAAGTCACGTTAGCCTCTTGTGTAGGGCCCGGAAGGCAAGGGATTTACGGCCAGAGCCCCCTCTGGTACCCAAGCGTCCTCCTGCTCCAAGTAGCGCTCAACGAAGAGACCTCTCGCGGTGGGTTCGGTCCACTTTCCTGGTGCAGTTAACAACCCCCTTTGTTAGGGTCAGACAGGCAGTCGGGGTAACTGAAGCTGCCTCTCCCTTCAGGCCTTCAACCTGAAGTATAGATATCCATTTATCTTTTAATTCATTGATCAAACAAAGCCAAATAGTGCTCTAAAATCTGTAGCAAGCACAAACATTTCCATTGATCATTTTTGTTGGCAAACTGCTAGGGAATGAATCCTTCCTTTTGAATGCGTCCAACACTCAATCTGGGATGACTTGTGACTTGGCAAGATCCCTATATCCTAGGTTAGGGCGCACCCTACTAACCCGACTTGGTCAATACCTTAAGTTCATATGTTATACCAATTTATTGGTTTGTCCTTTGCTCCAAGCAATTATCTTTACTCAAGAAAGATACTAAATTAGGATAATTACTCATCCTCTTGCAAGATAACTTGTGTAAGGACCTGTCAATCTCATTGTGAGAATTTGGCCATTCCCTTGTGATCCAATCACAAGATCATATGACTCCGCACTTGCTGCGCAAGTATCGCATCGAACTATGAGACTTATTCTACTCATTGAACGGAGTCACGAAACAATCTGTTCCTGATTACATTAGGCTGACGCCGTTAGTCCTAGGGTTCCAAGTTCCATCTTGTAAGATTCTTAGGGACAAACCCTAGCTCACTCTCCAAATATGTTTCATTGTCCCTACATTTTGGTGAATGTGGGCAAGTATTAAGGGTATAGGGGTTTCAATTTTAGCAATACGTAATGATTAGGTTACATATTAATTCCTAGTGAATTTCTTGGAATTTAACTCATTTTAAACGAGTACTCCGAGGTTTAGGTGTTTAGGTTTGTGCCAATTTGTTTAACTCTTGAAGATAGTTACGTTAACATTTCACAAACACATGACTTGTTGTCTACGCGTAAATTGATTTTTCAACCTTAACTTATCGATTAAGGTCAGGCATAGGTTAGGTTAATTCAACTAATCTTCCTATAACTTGTGAACAAAATTCATGCTAAACAAGCAACCTTCTACTTGATAATTTATGCAGTTGACAAATGGTAATTGCCTAGAGTTATGCATCGTAAGAATCATTTCATGCCTTGCACTTTCCTAAGGATTCCTAGCACTTTCCATGATGATTCATTGCGAAGAGGATATGGATTAATAATGTGATATGCAGATTATACTTCCATGTTTAAACGAGGTATACTATTTTAATTCCGTTCTATAACAATGGACATTAATCTAATTTTAATTCATTGCATTGCATAAAGCTATTTACTAGAAATGCATTTATGCTCCCTTTATTTTGCTTATTCTATTGAAAAATATTAATGACTAAATTCCTCCGTTGTGAGCTAATTTATTTAAGACAAAAAAATACATCCTATTTCCAACAATTATCCTTTGCACGATTGAGTTATAACAATACCAAATAAAAATTAGGAAGGAAAACCTGGGCTTGGGGTGAGATGTCCACGTGGATGCTAGGAGACGATCCTCCTGCGGCGGCTGCGCCTTGGGCTTTCTTAGGAGGCATCGTGAATGTAGCCTTCCCGTCGTGGATGCAGCTTTACAACTCCTTTTTGAAATTCCACCATGGCTCCCTTTTGCAATAACTTGCACCGTCCGTCGAAAGCAGTTTTAGAAGGCTTCCTCCTTGAAGTAGGGATTTCGAAAGGGGGTGTTTCAAAATCTTTTGTGAATAAGACCCATTAAAGGCATGGGAAAGGCTTAATGGCCTTATAAAGTCTTGCACGAACGGGGAATAAAAGGGTGTAGAATCCCTTACGAGGGCTTTTGAGTAGGAAAGGAAGGTGTCAAAAGACCCTCAACATTCTCTTTTCTTTTACGTATGGGGAAAAAAAACAAGGTATGGGGGAGCTAGATGGGTTATTTTTGCATGGCCTAAGGGGCCCTTAAAGGGATTTAAGATCCAGGAAGGAAGAGACTTTAAGGTAACATCTTTTGGTGGAAAAAGGACTTATAAAGCTTGAAGGGGAAAATTGAGGGCGGAAAGGAAAAAGGGCTAAGGTAAAATTTTCTTGGGGGAAAAAGGGCCTTATAGAATCCTAAGGGAGAAAATCCAAGGGGGGGGGGGGGGAGAGACCCTAAGAGAGCCTCTAGGGAGGAGTTTTTAAAGGGAAAAAAAAGTGGCCTTTATAGCTATAGGAAAGGGGCCTAAGCGCCCTTGGGAAAAAGTTGGAGGGAGTGGGGTAAGTCCAAAGGCCCATGGGAAGGGGGCCTAAGGTAGCACAACCTTGGAAGTTTCCAAGGCTTCTTGGAAAGCCACGTGGGGGGGGGGGGGGGGGAGGAAATAATTCCCCCAGGCGAATACCAATGGCGGCCAGGGAAGGCACGTGGGGAGGGGGAAAATAGCGAATTCGACGGCGTGCTGGCGGCGGTTGCTAACTAGCGCAGCAGCTCACGGCTCCTCAGGGCGGACTGGTGGCGACTTCCTCAGCTTCTCCCTCCCTCGCGATTTTAACGGCGTTGGCCGTAGGCTTCTATGGCAGTGCTTCCTCCTCTCAGGCTCTATAGCAGCAGCCTCACAATCATGATGGCATCCCCTTTCGTCCCTTCAGCCTGTGCCCCCTCGACTTAAATAGGGGAGGGGATAAGATCCTCCCTCCCCCACGTGTCGACGGGCATGCCCCCTTGCCTATGCAAGCTCCAGCAACCAAAGAGCTTGCCTCTCTTGCTATTCCCCTCTTCCTCCAGCTCGACAGTCGGCTGGAGGAGAGGGGAAATAATTTTTAAAAAATTTTGCTAAAACAAAAGAATTATCCAATTCTATTATCCTCAATTGAGGCAGTTCACGCGTGCTTGCACCTTCGGGATATTACATTCTCTCCCCCTTGGAGGAATCGAGATGTCCTCATCTCGAGATAAACTGGGGATATTGATGGTTGAGAGTGCCTTCATGTATCCAAGTGGCATCCTCTTCGAGATAATCTTTCCACTGGACGAGGCATTCTCTCAAGGTTCTGGATCTCAATTGTCTCTCCCTAACATCTAAGATCCTGTCAGGCCTTAGTTCAAGGACTCCTTGACTAGGCATTACAACTTGTTGGTCGTCAAGTACATGGTTAGGATTAGATACATACTTCTTCTATAGGCTGAAATGGAATACAGTATGAACCTTTAGGTTCTCAGGGAGTTGCAGTTTATAAGCATTATGTCCCAGGCATTTGAGGATCTTGTAAGGTCCACAATACCTTGGACTTAGCTTTTTGCATTCTCCTAAGGATAGGGAACTCTTCTTAGGGCATACGCAAATGAAGACCATGTCTCCTTCTTTGAATACTCTCTCCTGACGCTTCAAATCCACGTAGGCCTTCTGTCTATCCTCGGCAGCTTGGATGTCTTGTCTTATTGACTTTATTTGGTCATCCATCTCTTTTAACATCTGCCTTGAAGCTTCAACCCTTAAGGTTGGATCTGAGAAGTTTAGGGGACTTCAGCAGAGTCATGACCATACAATGCTTGGAAAGGGGTCATCTGAATGCTTTGTTGGTAAGAAGCATTGTAGGCAAATTCAACCAAAGGCAAGTATTGAATCCACCTTTTTGGTTCACGACAACAGTATGCCCTAAGCATATCCTCGATGATTTGATTGACTCGTTCTATTGGCCATCCGTTTGGGGATGCTGTGGTAAAACAGAGTTGGGTTCCAATGGCTTCAAAGATGGCTCTCCAGAAGTGTGATGTGAAAAGAGAATCATGATCACTAACAATTCTTCTTGGTAGCCCATGTAGCTTGAATATCTCCTAAGGAATGAATCCTTTCTTTCGAATGCATCTAACACTCAATCTACGATGACTTGTGGCTTGGCAAGATCCCTATATCTAGGGTTAGGGCGTACCCTACTAACCCGACTTGGTCAATACCTTAAGTTCATATGTTATACCAATTTATTGGTTTGTCCTTTGCTCCAAGCAATTATCTTTACTCAAGAAAGATACTAAATTAGGATGATTACTCATCCTCTTGCAAGATAACTTGCGTAAGGACGTGCCAACCTCATTGCGAGAATTTGGCCATTCCCTTGTGATCCAATCACAAGATCATATGACTCCGCACTTGCTGCGCAAGTGTCGCATCAAACTATGAGACTTATTCTACTCATTGAACGGAGTCACGAAACAATCTGTTCCTGATTACATTAGGCTGACGTCGTTAGTCCTAGGGTTCCAAGTTCCATCTTGTAAGATTCTTAGGGACAAACCCTAGCTCACTCTCCAAATATGTTTCACTGTCCCTACATTTCGGTGAATGTGGGCAAGTATTTAGGGTATAGGAGTTTCAGTTTTAGCAATACGTAATGATTAGGTTACGTATTAATTCCTAGTGAATTTCTTGGAATGTAACTCATTTTAAACGAGTACTCCGGGGTTTAGTTGTTTAGGTTTGTGCCAATTTGTTTAACTCTTGAAGATAGTTACGTTAACATTTCACAAACAAATGACTCGTTGTCTACGCGTAAATTGATTTTTCAACCTTAACTTATCGATTAAGGTCAGGCATAGGTTAGGTCAATTCAACTAATCTTCCTATAACTTGCGAACAAAATTCATACTAAACAAGCAACCTTCTACTTGATAATTTATGCAGTTGACAAACGGTAATTGCCTAGAGTTATGCATCATAAGAATCATTTCATGCCTTGCACTTTCCTAAGGATTCCTAGCACTTTTCATGATGATTCATTGCGAAGAGGATATGGATTAATAATGCGATATGTGGATTATACTTCCATGTTTAAACGAGGTATACTATTTTAATTCCATTCTATAACAATGGACATTAATCTAATTTTAATTCATTGCACTGCATAAAGCTATTTACTAGAAATGCATTTATGCTCCCTTTATTTTGCTTGTTCTATTGAAAAATATTAATGACTAAATTCCTCCGTCGTGAGCTAATTTATTTAAGACAACAAAATGCATCCTATTTTCAACAATTATCCTTTGCACGATTTAGTTATAACAATACCAAATAAAAATTAGGAAGGAAAACTTGGGCTTGGGGTGAGATGTCCACGTGGATGCTAGGAGACAATCCTCCTGCGGCTGCGCCTTGGGCTTTCTTAGGAGGCATCACGAATGTAGCCTTCCCGTCGTGGATGCAGCTTTACAACTCCTTTTTGAAATTCCACCGTGGCTCCCTTTTGCAATAACTTGCACCATCCGTCGAAAGCAGTTTTAGAAGGCTTCCTCCTTGAAGTAGGGATTTCGAAAGGGGGTGTTTCAAAATCTTTTGCGAATAAGACCCATTAAAGCCATGGGAAAGGCTTAATGGCCTTATAAAGACTTGCACGAACGGGGAATAAAAGGGTGTAGAATCCCTTACGAGGGCTTTTGATTAGGAAAGGAAGGTGTCAAAAGACCCTCAACATTCTCTTTTCTTTTATGTGTGGGGAAAAAAAAACAAGGTATGGGAGAGTTAGATGGGTTATTTTTGCATGGCCTAAGGGGGCCCTTAAAGGGATTTAAGATCCGGGAAGGAAGAGACTTTAAGGTAACATATTTTGGTGGAAAAAGGACTTATAAAGCTTGAAGGGGAAAATTGAGGGGGGAAAGGAAAAAGGGCTAAGGTAAAATTTTCTTGGGGGAAAAAGGGCCTTATAGAATCCTAAGGGAGAAACTCCAAGGGGGGGGGGGGGGGGGGAGAGACCCTAAGAGAGCCTTTAGGGAGGAGTTTTTAAAGGGAAAAAAAAGTGGCCTTTAAAGCTATAGGAAAGGGGCCTTAAGGCCCTTGGGAAAAGTTGGAGGGAGTGGGGTAAGTCCAAAGGCCCATGGGAAGGGGGCCTAAGGTAGCACAACCTTGGAAGTTTCCAAGGCTTCCTGGAAAGCCACGTGGGGAGGGGGGAGGAAATGATTCCCCCAGGCGAATACCAATGGCGGCCAGGGAAGGCACGTGGGGAGGGGGAAAATAGCCAATTCGACGGCGTGCTAGCGGTGGTTGCTAACTAGCGTAGTAGCTCACGGCTCCTCAGGGCAGACTGGTGGTGACTTCCTCAGCTTCTCCCTCCCTCACAATTTTGACGGCGTTGGCCGTAGGCTTCTATGGCAGTGCTTCCTCCTCTCAGGCTCTATAGCAGCAGCCTCACAATCATGATGGTATCCCCTTTCGTCCCTTCAGCTTATGCCTCCTCGACTTAAATAGGGGAGGGGATAAGATCCTCCCTCCCCCACGCGTCAACGGGCATGCCCCCTTGCCTAGGCAAGCTCCAGCAAAAGGAGCTTGCCTCTCTTGCTATTCCCCTCTTCCTCCAACTCGACAGTCGGCTGGAGGAGAGGGGAAATAATTTTTAAAAATTTTTGCTAAAACAAAAGAATTATCCAATTCTATTATCCTCAATTGAGGCAGTTCATGCGTGCTTGCGCCTTCGGGATATTACATTCTCTCCCCCTTGGAGGAATCGAGATGTCCTCATCTCGAGATAAACTGGGGATATTGATGGTTGAGAGTGCCTTCATGTATCCAAGTGGCATCCTCTTCGAGATAATCTTTCCACTGGACGAGGCATTCTCTCAAGGTTCTGGATCTCAATTGTCTCTCCCTAACATCTAAGATCCTGTCAGGCCTTAGTTCAAGGACTCGTTGACTAGGCATTACAACTTGTTGGTCGTGAAGTATATGGTTAGGATTAGATACATACTTCTTCTATAGGTTGATATGGAATACATTATGAACCTTTATGTTCTCAGGGAGTTGCAGTTTATAAGCATTATGTCCTAGGCATTTGAGGATCTTGTAAGGTCCACAATACCTTGGACTTAGCTTTTTGCAATCTCCTAAGGATAGGGAACTCTTCTTAGGGCATACGCGAATGAAGACCATGTCTCCTTCTTTGAAAACTCTCTCCTGACACTTCAAATCTGTGTAGGCCTTCTGTCTATCCTTGGCAGCTTGGATGTCTTGTCTTATTGACTTTATTTGGTCATCCATCTCTTTTAACATCTGCCTTGAAGCTTCAACCCTTAAGGTTGGATCTAAGAAGTTTAGGGGACTTCAGCAGTCATGACC
Organism: Lygodium microphyllum; assembly: GCF_053477565.2. NCBI lineage: Eukaryota > Viridiplantae > Streptophyta > Polypodiopsida > Schizaeales > Lygodiaceae > Lygodium > Lygodium microphyllum. The sequence goes on along the minus strand of NC_141140.1, from coordinate 157,818,834 downwards.
ATACAATGCTTGGAAAGGGGTCATCTGAATGCTTTGTTGGTAAGAAGCATTGTAGGCAAATTCAACCAAAGGCAAGTATTGAATCTACCTTTTTGGTTCACGACAACAGTATGCCCTAAGCATATCCTTGATGATTTGATTGACTCGTTCTGTTGGCCATCCGTTTGGGGATGCTGTGCTAAAACAGAGTTGGATTCCAATGGCTTCAAAGATGGCTCTCCAGAAGTGTGATGTGAAAAGAGAATCATGATCATTAACAATTCTTCTTGGCAGCCCATGTAGCTTGAATATCTCCTAAGGAATGAATCCTTCCTTTCGAATGCATCCAACACTCGATCTACGATGACTTGTGGCTTGGCAAGATCCGTATATCTTGGGTTAGGGCGTACCCTACTAACCTGACTTGGTCAATACCTTAAGTTCATATGTTATACCAATTTATTGGTTTGTCCTTTGCTCCAAGCAATTATCTTTACTCAATAAAGATACTAAATTAGGATGATTACTTATCCTCTTGCAAGATAACTTGCGTAAGGACCTGCCAACCTCATTGCAAGAATTTGGCCATTCCATTGTGATCCAATCACAAGATCATATGACTCCGCACTTGCTGCGCAAGTGTCGCATCGAACTATGAGACTTATTCTACTCATTGAACGGAGTCACGAAACAATTTGTTCCTGATTACATTAGGCTGATGTCGTTAGTCTCCTAAGGTTCCAAGTTCCATCTTGTAAGATTCTTAGGGACAAACCCTAGCTCACTCTCCAAATATGTTTCACTGTCCCTACATTTCGGTGAATGTGGGCAAGTATTTAGGGTATAGGAGTTTTAGTTTTAGCAATACATAACGATTAAGTTACGTATTAATTCCTAGTGAATTTCTTGGAGTTTAACTCATTTTAAACGAGTACTCTGGGGTTTAGGTGTTTAGGTTTGTGCCAATTTGTTTAACTCTTGAAGATAGTTACGTTAACATTTCACAAACACATGACTCGTTGTCTACGCGTAAATTGATTTTTCAACCTTAACTTATCAATTAAGGTCAAGCATAGGTTAGGTCAATTCAACTAATCTTCTTATAACTTGCGAACAAAATTCATGCTAAACAAGCAACCTTCTACTTGATAATTTATGCAGTTGACAAACGGTAATTGCCTAGAGTTATGCATCGTAAGAATCATTTCATGCCTTGCACTTTCCTAAGGATTCCTAGCACTTTCCATGATGATTCATTGCGAAGAGGGTATGGATTAATAATGCGATATGTGGATTATACTTCCATGTTTAAATGAGGTATACTATTTTAATTCCGTTCTATAACAATGGACATTAATCTAATTTTAATTCATTGCACTGCATAAAGCTATTTACTAGAAATGCATTTATGCTCCCTTTATTTTGCTTATTCTATTGAAAAATATTAATGACTAAATTCCTCCGTCGTGAGCTAATTTATTTAAGACAACAAAATGCATCCTATTTTCAACAATTATCCTTTGCACGATTAAGTTATAACAATACCAAATAAAAATTAGGAAGGAAAACCTGGGCTTGGGGTGAGATGTCTACGTGGATGCTAGGAGATGATCCTCCTGCGGGGCTGCGCCTTGGGCTTTCTTAGGAGGCATCGAGAATGTAGCCTTCCCGTCGTGGATGCAGCTTTACAACTCCTTTTTGAAATTCCACCGTGGCTCCCTTTTGCAATAACTTGTATCGTCCATCGAAAGCAGTTTTAGAAAGCTTCCTCCTTGAAGTAGGGATTTCGAAAGGGGGTGTTTCAAAATCTTTTGCGAATAAGACCCATTAAAGCCATGTCCTGGAAAGCCACCTGTGGGGGGGAAGGAAATGATTCCCCTAGGTGAGTACCAAGAGCAGCCAGGGAAGGCACATGGGGGGGGAAACAACCGATTCGGCAGCGTGCTGGCAGCGGTTGCTAGCTAGCGTAGTAGCTCACGGCTCCCCAAGGCGGATTGGCGGCTACTTCCTCAGCTTCTCCCTCCCTCACGATTCTGACGGCATTGGCCGTAGGCTTCTATGGCAGTGCTTCCTCCTCTTAGGCTCTTTAGCAGCGGTCTCACAATCATGATGGCATCCCCTTCCGTCCCTTCAGTCTGTGTCCCCTCGACTTAAATAGGGGAGGGGATAAGATCCTCCCTCCCCCACACGTCGACGGGCATGCCCCCTTGTCTAGGCAAGCTCCATAGCAAGGAGCTTGCCTCTCTTGCTATTCCCCTCTTCCTCCAGCTCAACAGTCGGCTGGAGGAGAGGGGAAATAATTTTAAAAAGATTTTGCTAAAACAAAAGAATTATCCAATTCTATTATCCTCAATTGAGGCAATTCACGCGTGCTTGAGCCTTCGGGATATTACAACGTCTCTTCTGATCATCAAGATGGGAGATTCTTCAAAAAATCCACCTTCACCATTGAGTGCTTCTTTCTCTTCAACTGATGAGATGAATAATTTATTGAAAATTCTTTCTTCAGCCATTAAGATGTAGAATCAGTAGATGTAGTTATCTATGCAATAGTAGTCATAGTTACATCAACAAAAAATGGATCAACAATGATTGTTGCATCAAGAACAAGAGCATACGAATGGTGCGACCAAGGCGATCAAGGCTATGGTTAGTGAGTGTAAATTATTTGATGTCCGAAATTTTTTAGCCTATCTTAAATCCTTTGAAAGCCAGATGCACTTCTTCGAAGTTCCGTCCAATTGGAGCAACTATTTCTTACAGCTTGTCATGAGTGCTTTGCGGGTTAGAGTGAGAGATTTTTTTGTGCAAGACTCTAATTGGAATGTTTTCAAGAAATCACTCAAGGATGAATATTTTTTGGAGGATTATATTATTGCTACGCGTAAGAAATACAAAGAGTGGGTCTATCAGGCCAACAAAGGACTTGTTGCATCTGAGTTGTTACGGGAATTTGAAAAGCGATATAACTAGTTGGATGCACTAGAGCAAAGAGCTCTAAACTTGGAGAAATTGTAGTTATTCTTGTAGGCAACTGATCTTGCACTTCAAGATGAGTTGGGAGAGCTTCTTGAAGACTGTACACAGCTTATGGGATTGAAGACGGATTGGTAGGATGCTGTTGATGCATTCTCTACATTGACAAAGAGGTAGAGATGGAAGGCTCACTTGTAGAACCGAATGCAGAAACCATTAGAGCAATGTCTTCTCCTACCACAACCTCTCTTACTTCTTGTGTTGCACCATCCATTACTTCTCCTATTTCTAATTTGCAAAATCAACCATTGAAGATATGGTGGAAGAAATTTCAAAGAACTTAAAAGGCCTTCAAATTAAGATGACTAGAATGGAGTAGCAGCCACTTAGTCTAGCTACAAGTTCAGCCCCAACTTCTTCTACACCTAAAAATTCTTCCAAGAATGATCGCGTTCTCTATTGCATGTGATGTGATAATCTAGACCATGAGCCGAAGGACTGTCAAGATTTTGAAGAGGTGAAAAGACTGAAGTTGGTAGTCTAGAAGGACAAGATGATATGTTTTGGGGATACAGAGAAACCGATTAAACCAAATTTTAGTGAGGGTGGTATGAAGAAACTGTTGGAGGAGTCTCTTTTGCGCTCTTCTTATCTAATGCGAGAGGTGGCAAGAGAAGCTCCTGCCTATGGTCTTCAGTTGGAGCACTTGTGCCAAAGGACAAATCTCCTTTATGGTCCTATGCATTGCACGCAGAGAAGAAAGGAAAAGCTTCCTCATCCGGACTTTTAACCATAGGAGATGCAATCAAAAAAGGGAATGGATGGAATGATTGAGTTGATGTCTTTTCTATCTACGCTTATATGGAAAAATCTCAAGGATTTGAAGTGCTTGTTGAAGAGAAGCAAAAAAGAGATAATGATCAACCTAAAGGCTCGAAGAGGGTGACTAGGAGGAATGATCTAGCTACTTAGCCTCCTTCTTCAAGATCGGAGTAGAGTATGGCTGATGTTCAGAAGCCAAAAGCATAGGAAGATCAAAAAGCCCTAGAGACAAAGGATCCAAAGCCGAAAAAGCAACCTGGATTCAAGCTGCTTTCCGACATTGAGATAACGGCGAACTTGAGAAAGGTACGTGAGGATCGGATTCTTAACTACAAAATTGAATTTACTCTCGGAGAAGTCTTGGGGATTGCCAAAAGAGAAATTCATGATGTTATCATCGACATCATTAAAAGAAAATGATAGGTTATTCAAGAGTCGACATAGGATATGATCCATCGAGAGGCTTTAGCTATTGCCAAGGCTATTCTCTATGGGTTACAGATTGAGGAGATTGATTCTGATTAGGAGACTATTGAGGAGTCTACAGATGGAGATTTATGTATGCAATCAAAGAAGACTCTTCAGCCTTTACTTCAGCATGTACATTATGCTGAGAGTGATGATGCACCTAGATTGTTGCCTTGTAGCCATTCCACTGGGCACGTGCGACTATGGACTGTAGTCAAGCTTGGTGAGACAGAGGCCCCTTGTATTGCTCTTTCGGATCATGGCTCCCATATTAATTTCATAGGATAGAGCAAGGAGTCATGCACATGGAATGTGATCGTGCCTGGTTGGAACACGTAGGAGCCATAGACCTTGACCAAGTAGGCCTAGCCCAGCCAGGAACGACATCAATGCTTAGGATAGAGTCACTGTCTGAACTGCGCCCACCAAGGGAGACCACCTCTTCTAGTGAGGACGGGGAGTTTGACTCTGAGTCAGAGGTTAGTTCGGATAGTGATCTAGAAATCCCTAGTGAGAGCGGAATTTAGGTGACGGGAAGTGCTTAAAAATAGCTAAAAATTATGAAGATCAAGGGAAAAATATTCACTGTCAAAGGCGGCGGCTCGATCTAGGACGATTTTAAGCGCCAAAGTGCTTTAAAGGCGCCCGAGCGACACTTGGTGATTTTTCATAATTTTTCAGACAGTCGTGCGGGTTGACACAAGCTACTGGCCAATGCGGGATGCTAAGCCGGACGCCCAGGATTTTTCAGAGCTCGATTCCGAGTCCGGACGGGGAAATGGCCAACAAACCGGTCAAGATTCGAAGAGGTGGACCAAAGTTTGGCCAAATGGGCAAGTGACCTTTGGGAGTCCAAGAAATTTTATGCAACATAAAAGATAGCATGAAAACGTGGAGAGAGAGAGGATGAAGGAATCGTGATCAACATGGCGCCGAAAAATGCGCCCCATTGTTGATCAATGGAGCATGGCTGCTGCAAACAACCCCTGCAAGTGATGATTGCCCCTCATTCCCTCCTGTATGCAGACTCTATCGCCGCCCTTCGCTCGCGCAATGGTGGCCTGGTTTGAAATTTCTGATTCTAGTCTTTCTCTCTCCTCCCTCTCTCTCTTCTAAAGGCAAGATCATGTGGGGAGAAGAAGGAAGAAGAAAGAATGATGGAGACTTGTCCGGCATGGACCGGATTGCTACACGGGCTGAGAATGGTGATTTGGGATGTTGCTGGACATGAAGGGTTGCTGTTTTCCAAATCTACAGCCATGGACACAAAACCCGAAACACGCGTTTAAGCGGTAAACTAAAAAAATTACAAAGAAAATTTAGTGTTTTATGCTTTTGATTGATGGAATGCCGTTCATATGGACTAAGATTTGATTATGTTGCTGATTCTTCTGAGTTCTTACTGTTTATAACCAGAAATTATGAAAAACATGCATTTCATGGCTCGAAATAATGTCAAGAAACCCGAAAACCATGAAAAATGGGGAAAAACAAGGGTTTTGGGCGTATAAATGGGGAAAACCGTCGATACACATCAACTAATCTTTCAATTTTGTTGCAAATGAACTAAGGGCCACAGCCCACAAACTGGTTTTCATTTTCAGCAATTTAAAAAAATACAAGAAAATGAAGAAAATGGGGAAAAATGAAAAAAAAACACCATGGAAAATAGGGAAAAAATACATTTGGGGCTACGAAAAATACAGAAAAATAGGATTTATGTTTGTTGATGTATAGCAAGGCTGGGGCATGAAGTTATGCTTCAGTTCAGCCTTGTTTATATGTTTTAGTGCGTGTTTCCTTCCTTTCTCCACATAAAATGACAAGGAAACCCTAAAAGAAATGAATGCAATGATGCACTATCAACGGGGAAGGGTAGAGTTGTGGAAAAAAATGGTTAAATGCCGCTGAGCATGATGAATAATTTGCTGATTTTATATGCATTGCATCTAGGACGGAATAATAATGATAAAAATTAAAACCTAGTAGCACGAAGATCACTTCGGTGCTAGGTGTTGCAGCGAAGCACAAAGCGGTTAGAAAGAAAAGCATGAAAGAGATGTTTTGCACTTGCACGCTGCTGGTTTTTAAAATGTTTGAGCACTAGGCATCCACCTCTTTGCATGATCATTTAGAGGAAATTAAAAGTATCAGAGTTAGCTCCTGGATATGCATAGCAATTGTTTTCAGTAGGCCTGTGACCCATCGTTGAGAGCGTGAGGTTCCTATGCTGTAGGCTAGTCGTGGGATCCTAAAGGGGAAGTTAAGTAAGGACAATGGTACATTCCTGGATACGTTTATTTGGTACCTTGAGCGACGTTTGTGCGAAATGTTTAAATGTTGAGCGACGCATCGAGGGGCCAATCCCCAAGGTGTAGGAGAGTCGCAGAGGGTTGACGGCATTCAGCCGTAGGAGGAACCCCATGTGTATGTGATTCGAGCCTTTTGGCTATGTGAAAGGGACTCCCTCTGAGGAGTAATATTGGGTTAGGATCAGTTGGACTACAACGTATTACAAACGCAATGTTTAGGAAGGCAGAGATTTTGATAGACGCTCCTGGCCGCGAGGCCGAGGGGTTGTCTTGCGCATAGTGACGAGGTCCGGCTAGTGCATGAGCCAGTGCCGGCCCGTTTTTAGGTCCATCAGTGGTGCGTCTGCCGGGAGCTGCTTAAAAGTGGCGGTTCTCGAATCCTGGTTGTTTAAGGACCAACTAGTAGTTTATGCCAGAGGATACTGAGCTTGATCCGTTATTTAGTGATAAGCATTGTCTAGCAGAAATCCAAAAGCAAGAAAGAGACGAGAGAGCTAGGCGACGTGCTGAAATCTTTAGGAGATATTCCCCTAAGCGTAGCGGTGCTGAACCCTTACGAGGGAGTGGATCTAGTGGTCTTAGGACCACAAGCAGTAAGTTAGGAGAAGGTGGAAGCTCCAGTGCTCCCCTTTCTTCTATAAGTCAGTCCACGTCAAGTACGGGAGGTGTAACCCCACCGTCCCCTATTCCTAGTACAAATCCAATCCGCGTCATGGCGCAGCCTATTGCAATTCCAACAGGAACGACGGATTTGCCGGCTCTAGGTTACCCGCTACCCATTTTTAATGGGCTAGTTGAGGAAGATGCGGAACTCCACATTAGGGAGTTTCAAAAGTTGATGTTCAACTGTCGCATTCAAGAGGAAGGACATTTAATGATGTTCTTCAACATGACTCTCAAAGGAAGAGCCGCTATATGGTATCATGGTTTAGAAGCCGGAACCATATTGAACATTGATGCATTTTATGGAGCTTTTTGAAGGGAGTTTGCCCCTGAAAGGGGTGGGCAATATTGGTTGCGTGTACTCAACGTGACCCGCCAAGATCCACACGAGGATATTCGTGCTTATGCGAAGAAGATAAAAGAGGTCTTCCGTAAGTTGGACACCTCTATTCCTATCCCCGCAGCTGCCCAATTGCAATATTTCCTACATGGTTTGGACTTTAATATCCAATTGCAGTTGAGTAGTGTTCCCTTGGGGGATATAGATACTGCCATTACACGAGCACAAGAGGTGGAATCCCGACTACAAGCAGCCTATGCTTCTAGAGGCAATTCGAACATGGGTTTAGTATTGGGAAACAATATGGCGATAGCCAATGGCAGTAGTGGCCAAGGGATAGCGATGGCTAACCCTAATGGGAGAGGGAACATGATACAGAATGTCCCTCTATTACCAGCTCCCCCTAGCATGTCGATGCCGACGGGCAGCCAAATGGCTCCAAGTGGTGGAGGCCAGGCGGTCAATTCCAATACCATGCCTGTGACTCAACAGCCTGTGCCTAATCGAATTGTTAGGCCGATTGAAAGACACGGTAATGACCAAGGCTATGAGTCGAGTTCTTCCAATGTTCTTGGCGAGGTTAAGGACATGATGAAGCATTATACCGACATGATTACGGAGCAGTATCGACAAATAGCCGTTGATGTCAACTTCCTTAAAAAACAACAAAATTTGATAGGAAGTAGATACCCGGAGGAGGGTGCACCTTCGAGGTTTAGTTGCAAATGGTGTGGTGGGCAGCACTATCCAAGAAATTGCCCAAATGTTAAGTGCGACATTTGTGGAAAATCTGGCCATTTAGCAGCTACTTGCTGGAGTAAGATTAGTTCCCTCCAGCGAGGAAGTCGGCAACCAGGGCCTGTCAATCATCGTGGCCAAGGAAATGATTCCCAGCCAGAAAATGGGCCTAAACAAATACTTCAACGACCAAAGACTACAGTGGAAGAGCTACCAAGTGGTAGTGGGGTTAGTTTGATTGAGGCTGTACGCGTTAATGATGCTGAAACCTCTAATATACGAGCTGTCCTTACAAGAGGTAAAAAGGGTAGAGAAGTCGACATGGATAAGCCTGTCGACGGAAACCCTAAACAAGGCGACAAAGGAACGCAAGTTTTGGATCCTGCCCTAGAAGGGGGACCTTTGAAGCCCATAGAGAGTAAAGTCGATAAGGAAGCACCAAAGAAGAAGGTGAAAGTTAAGAAAGAGGCAATAAAGCCAGTGCAGCGACCTAAAGAGCGGATGGTTTGGCGTGAAAAGCGAGCTCTATCGAACTATCATGAATTCGATTTGGCAAGCTCTCTTTGCGAAGTCAAGCCGGATGTGAATCTTCTACAGCTTATTAAGCTTTCCCCCGGAGTGCGTAAGGAATTTAGAAAGATCCTACGTACCGGGTATATCGTAGAACCTTTGGGTATTGCGCAAGTTGGTGATGACTGGTTTGAGCATGCTGAGAAGCATTGCCCAAGGGTTGCAGCCTATGTCGATGGGATATTAGTAGATTATGCTATTGTCGACACGGGATCATCTGTTAACATTATGAGTTCTGAACTGATGGAAAGGTTAGGTCTTGCGATTCAGAAAGATACTTCCACAATTCTCAGAATGGCAGATGATAGTTTGAGACAGCCGGAAGGCTGCATTACTAAGGTCCATGTCACTGTTGCAAATGTAGAATGCATGTTGGACTTTAGGGTGATTCGTTTTGCAGGGCGGCCAAGTTACCAAGTATTACTTGGACGACCTTGGATCTTGCAAGCGGATTGCCAAGTGGATATACCCGCCGGTCAATTGATATTCGGCAGAGGTGCCCAGCGTGTGGTGATTGATGCTTATCCTGAGTCCCCGCAGAGTGAAAGAGCTCCTCTATCTTCTACAGAATTGGAGACATTAGAAGATTTATCTGGCAGTGAGACATCATCGAGTGATGAGTCCAAAGAGGGATCCACCACGGAGGACATCTATCAGATCACTTTGAACGAGCCGATAGAGGCCCAAGATCATATAAGAGATGTAGATGTTATCGAGCTAGACCTTAGTACGCTTGATGATTCGCGGCCAATCAAATTAGGCTCTATGCTCAGCTCAGCAGAAAGGGAGGACTATGTGGCCTTGATCCAGGAATTCCGTGATATCTTTGCCTGGAGTTATGATGAGTTGAGAGGCATTCCTCCCAGTCTTGCTGTTCATACAATTCCGTTAAAAGAGGGCAGTCGTCCTGTACGGCAGAAAGTAAGGCGTATGCCTTTCGAATTGAGGGACGGGCTGTTTGAGGAGTTAGAGAAGCTTCGAAAAGCGGGTTTGATTTTTCCTGTGCAACACATGGAATGGTGTTCGCCAGTTGTGATTAGAAAGAAGAAGAATAATCAGATCCGTTTATGTGTAGACTTTAGGGAGCTGAATAAGCAGACAGTTAAGGACTACTACCCGTTGCCATTTATTGACCAGATTTTGGATCAATTAGCGGGTAGGGAGATATATTCGTTTATGGATTGCTTTGCAGGATACAACCAAATGGCAATTGCAGAAGAGGACAAGTTGAAAACAACTTTTATCACTGTATTTGGCACTTTTGCTTACCACGTGATGGCTTTTGGTTTATGCAATGCGCCTGGTTCGTGGCAACGAACAGCTGATAAGACATTCGGTGACATATCCCCTGAAGAGTTGAGGGTGTTTATTGATGACTTAGGGGCCGCCACCGTGAGAGAAAGGCAGTTGATCATTCTGAGAAAATGCTTTGAGCGCTATAGACAATTTTGCATCGCCCTAAACCCACGGAAGTGTGCTTTTGGAGTACCTTATGGGCTATTGCTGGGTCATGTGGTCAGTTCGGTAGGAATTGCGACAGACCCCGAGAAGGTCAAAGTTATAGTTGCCATGGGTCCACCACGCACTCCGAAAGAAGTTCATAGCTTTCTGTCTTCGGTTGGTTATTACCGTAGATTCATTAACGCCTTAGCAGAAAGAACGTTGCCGCTTACAAATTTATTGTCCTTTAGCTGTTCGTTTGTATGGGGTGACCCTTGTAAGGTAGCATTCGAGGATGTGAAACAAGAGCTAGCAAGAGCGCCCGTTTTAAAAGCACCTAAAAGAGGTGAGGTGTTCTATATATTCTCAGCAGCCACCATGTATAGTATCAGCTGCTGTTTAGCCCAAATTTGGGAAGAGAAGTGGTACCACCCGATTGCTTTTGCTAGTCGGAAGCTGGGGGTATCCGAAATCAATTACACCTACATGGAGAAGCTGTGTCTAGCGATGGTCTTTGGGACCAAGAAATTCAGGCATTATATTCTCTATGAGAAAGTCGTGCTTTATACGAAGGCGGAGGGACTTCGATTGTTGCTGAATAAGCTACAGCCGCCTGATCGTCTGGCGAAGTGGTTGATCACTTTGCAGGAATTTGATTATGAAATCAAGAGTAAGCCACCAAGGTTGCAAGGCATCGTGGAATGTCTTGTGGACTTTGGGGAGCCGAAAGAATCTGTGGCTGAAGGTAGTGACATGGAGATGATATTTAAAATAGATACGGCATCTATTCCCTCCTGGTATGCTGCAATAACGCATTATTTATCAACAGGAGAGGCGGGATCCGAATTATCTAAGGCTGAGAAAAGGAAAATTAAGCAGCAAGCGTTAAAGTTTGCCTTGATCGCAGGTACATTATATCGGCAAGGGGTTGATGATATCTATCGCCGATGTGTGACGCCTGACGAGGTGCCATTCATTTTGGAAGAGTGCCATGATTCTGCTTGCGGTGGCCATTTTGCTGGACGGCTTACAGCACAAAAGGCTTTAAGAGCAGGTTATTGGTGGCCTGCCATCTTCCAGGATGCGTTTGCGTATGTTAAGCGATGCGATATTTGCCAACGACATGATAGTCGAGAGAATAGGAAACGACCACTCACCCCTATTATGGCGATACTTCCATTTGAGAAGTGGGGAATAGACTTTGTGGGTCCTATTACTCCGTCATCGACTACGCAAAAGAGGTACATCGTTGTCGCAACTGACTACTTCACAAAGTGGTCAGAAGCACGTGCAACAAGGAAAGATGATGCTAAAGAAACTGCTAGTTTTCTTTTAGAGCAGATAATATGCCGATTTGGTCCACCGAAAGAATTAGTGTCGGACCGCGGAACTCATTTCCTGAATAAGGTGATCAAAGGTTTGACAGAGATGTGGAACATCAAGCACAACAAGACAACCCCATATAATCCGCAAGCCAATGGGCAAGTTGAGAGCACCAACAAGCAGCTTGTGGGCATCCTGTCCAAAATTGTGTCGGAAAAGAAACGGGATTGGGATAAAAAGTTATACGTGGCAGTGTGGGCTTATAATACGACTTTCAAACGAGCCACTGGCCATACCCCGTTCAAGTTAGTATATGGGGAGGAGTGTGTCTTGCCTTTAGAGATTGAGCTGCCGACTATTCGGTTTGCCATCAATCATTCTTTGAGCGATGAAGACGCTCTTTTTGAGCGTTTGACGACACTGGCACATTTAGATGAGCTTAAGTTGCAGAGCTTATTGCACCAAGAAGTGGCGAAGCGCCGAATGAAGAAGCTACATGACCTTAAAGCCAAGAAGTACACCTTCAAGAAAGGACAGCTTGTTCTGTATTATGACGCACGACGTGAATTATTCCCAGGCAAGCTAGAACCCAAATGGGATGGGCCTTATAAGATCGTTAGGATAGGAAAGAATAAATCTACAGTGTTGTTAGCTGACCTTGAGGGGATAGAATTTAAAAATAAGGTTAATCTTAATAAGATTAAACCTTATTATTTCTGATTGCACTAATGCTATGACTGCCTTGCAGGTCTAGGCACGATTGATCAAGCATCTGCAAGGAAATTGTGATAGAGGTTGATGGGTCGGCTGATCCCTTATTTAGAACACCCATATTTGGAACAGAGATATCATCAGGGAAAGCTCATTTGGTGGAGCAAAGGATACAAGGTGATTGAGCAAGAAGGCGGGACATTTATTTGGGAAATCAAGGTCTTCTGCCATCACTGCCTACAAATTTTGACGAGCATCCCTGTTGAATTCAATGCTGATGGAGGGATGGAGCCTACAGTCCACCCGTTGAATATGCTGAATTTCGATTACCATAATTACGAGTAGAGTTCAGGATGGCAGAATATGTAAACCCTTTATGGACGTACACCTTGTACTTTGATGGGGCGTCCAGGGGTCCATGCAAAAAAGGAAGTGTAGGAGTTGTCATCCGAGACCCCCGACGACGCATTGTCATGAAGTTAGCTGCTTATCTCGGGGCGAATTTTACCAATAATATGGCAGAATACAAAGCCCTGATCATGGGTTTGAATATTGCAAAAAAGGGTGGTATCCGCCAGTTATTGGTGAAAGGGGACTCTCAGTTGGTTTTAAATCAACTCAATGGGACGTACATGGTGCGGAACCCGATCCTTTGTATGTACCATCATACTGCCATAGCCCTGCTAGACGAATTCGATAGAGTGTCTTTTCAGCTGATTCCAAGGAATTGGAATCAGTTTGCCGATTCATTGGCTAATCTTGCGTATGAAGAGGACCTCTTCTTTAATTGTGGCCCTTGTCCCGATATATCTATTGATGGTGAGACAGGACCTGGTCGTTTGTGGGGTATGCTTTCTGAACATGCCCTCTTTGGCAGACGTTGGTTGATTTGGGTGATGCAGAGGGTAAGCGAGACTCATCTACCTTTATTATCTCGGACCCATAGACTGATTCGACGACATGTGATGCGAACACCTCTTGCGATATACGCAGGAGGGATAGGTCATAATTTAATGCACCTAGTTTAGGGCTACAAGCCCTGTTCCCCTGGGAATAGTATGCTTTGATGTCTATCATGGTTGTTTCCAGGAGGATGTTATGCATAGTATTGTTTGATTTCATTAGGCCAAGAGGGCCATTTTCCTGTCTAGTGCGGGTGCGTTTAATTGGGTTTTTGTTGAGTGTTGTGCTGGACAGGTTTCGTGGTTAGTGGAATTTGGTGGAGCCTGGAGGAGCCTTTGCTGCGATGGAAGCTTCTTGTGGCCACTCCAGGTGATATTTCTCCTTTACGAGTACCTTTCTTTCCTGTTATATGTGTATTTGTACTTGTTGAGGGGATCTATTTTTTTTGGGGACCGGCAACCAAGGCATGAAGTCCCAGGTTTAGGCTAAGTATGTTTGAGGGAGGTCGGAGTAGTCATTGCCTCCTGTAAAGACATTGTTAGACATTGAAAGATCTGTTTTCGAAGGAAGCCCTAGTGGCTCTGTTCTGCTAGCCTGCTAGGCAGCCGTTCTAGGAGTTCTTGTTAGTAGTGAGGCAGTTAGAGAGGCCTGCCCGAGGATAATAATGATGATGCCAAGAAACCCTGAACATCCCAAACGATGAATATAAATACGAAGGTGTGTAAAAAGGGGTTCTAACCCCTATCAAAGAAGAGAAGAAAAGAAATGAAAAGATATAAGCAGTTGATCATTGCCTTGCGAAGGCCTGGTAGGTTCCTGGGGACGAGTCAGACCCGGGGCCGATACCTTGTCTTCCTAGGGGTGGCTTCTTGCTGGAAAAAATAATATCAAAACCAGGAAGGTTGGAGCGAAAATAAAAGTGAGCGTTAGAAAAGGATTCAGTGTCGCCTTGCGAGGGCTTGGTAGGTTCTTGGGTGCCGAGACAGGTCCTGAGGCCGATGCCCTGTTCTCCTTGGGTCACTACGCTCAGCTCCCTCCTTTTTACATGCCCAAGTATGTTCATCCAATCAAAACCCTAAAAGAAGAGATGTACTGAAAGAAAATATTCTTTGATCAGGCTATAGGAGTCCTCGCCTTGTAGGAGCTCCTAGTTGTGTTGTCTTTAGTTGGTCAGTAGTTCAGACTACCACTTAGGGCAACCTCTTTGATAGTTTTTTTTGTTTGGCTGTGTTGGAGCAGCTGGTTAGTGACTTGCTTCGGATCTTCTATTAAATGATGCTAGGCCTATTCCTTGTGGATGTCATGCATTGGTTCTGTCTAGGGGTAGGGGAAGCATTGTGCTGAGTTTTATGATGATAATTGTTTTGTATCAGTTTGATGCTTCTTTGGTTGTTTATGTGCAGATATGATCGTGGATTCGACGGGCTGAGTCGCCCTCTCCCGTGGTCGCCAATGAGAGCGGAATTTAGGTGACGGGAAGTGCTTAAAAATAGCTAAAAATTATGAAGATCAAGGGAAAAATATTCACTGTCAAAGGCGGCGGCTCGATCTAGGACGATTTTAAGCGCCAAAGTGCTTTAAAGGCGCCCGAGCGACACTTGGTGATTTTTCATAATTTTTCAGACAGTCGTGCGGGTTGACACAAGCTACTGGCCAATGCGGGATGCTAAGCCGGACGCCCAGGATTTTTCAGAGCTCGATTCCGAGTCCGGACGGGGAAATGGCCAACAAACCGGTCAAGATTCGAAGAGGTGGACCAAAGTTTGGCCAAATGGGCAAGTGACCTTTGGGAGCCCAAGAAATTTTATGCAACATAAAAGATAGCATGAAAACGTGGAGAGAGAGAGGATGAAGGAATCGTGATCAACATGGCGCCGAAAAATGCGCCCCATTGTTGATCAATGGAGCATGGCTGCTGCAAACAACCCCTGCAAGTGATGATTGCCCCTCATTCCCTCCTGTATGCAGACTCTATCGCCGCCCTTCGCTCGCGCAATGGTGGCCTGGTTTGAAATTTCTGATTCTAGTCTTTCTCTCTCCTCCCTCTCTCTCTTCTAAAGGCAAGATCATGTGGGGAGAAGAAGGAAGAAGAAAGAATGATGGAGACTTGTCCGGCATGGACCGGATTGCTACACGGGCTGAGAATGGTGATTTGGGATGTTGCTGGACATGAAGGGTTGCTGTTTTCCAAATCTACAGCCATGGACACAAAACCCGAAACACGCGTTTAAGCGGTAAACTAAAAAAATTACAAAGAAAATTTAGTGTTTTATGCTTTTGATTGATGGAATGCCGTTCATATGGACTAAGATTTGATTATGTTGCTGATTCTTCTGAGTTCTTACTGTTTATAACCAGAAATTATGAAAAACATGCATTTCATGGCTCGAAATAATGTCAAGAAACCCGAAAACCATGAAAAATGGGGAAAAACAAGGGTTTTGGGCGTATAAATGGGGAAAACCGTCGATACACATCAACTAATCTTTCAATTTTGTTGCAAATGAACTAAGGGCCACAGCCCACAAACTGGTTTTCATTTTCAGCAATTTAAAAAAATACAAGAAAATGAAGAAAATGGGGAAAAATGAAAAAAAACACCATGGAAAATAGGGAAAAAATACATTTGGGGCTACGAAAAATACAGAAAAATAGGATTTATATTTGTTGATGTATAGCAAGGCTGGGGCATGAAGTTATGCTTCAGTTCAGCCTTGTTTATATGTTTTAGTGCGTGTTTCCTTCCTTTCTCCACATAAAATGACAAGGAAACCCTAAAAGAAATGAATGCAATGATGCACTATCAACGGGGAAGGGTAGAGTTGTGGAAAAAAATGGTTAAATGCCGCTGAGCATGATGAATAATTTGCTGATTTTATATGCATTGCATCTAGGACGGAATAATAATGATAAAAATTAAAACCTAGTAGCATGAAGATCACTTCGGTGCT
This sequence comes from Lygodium microphyllum, assembly GCF_053477565.2. NCBI lineage: Eukaryota > Viridiplantae > Streptophyta > Polypodiopsida > Schizaeales > Lygodiaceae > Lygodium > Lygodium microphyllum. The sequence goes on along the minus strand of NC_141140.1, from coordinate 157,802,638 downwards.
AGGTGTTGCAGCGAAGCACAAAGCGGTTAGAAAGAAAAGCATGAAAGAGATGTTTTGCACTTGCACGCTGCTGGTTTTTAAAATGTTTGAGCACTAGGCATCCACCTCTTTGCATGATCATTTAGAGGAAATTAAAAGTATCAGAGTTAGCTCCTGGATATGCATAGCAATTGTTTTCAGTAGGCCTGTGACCCATCGTTGAGAGCGTGAGGTTCCTATGCTGTAGGCTAGTCGTGGGATCCTAAAGGGGAAGTTAAGTAAGGACAATGGTACATTCCTGGATACGTTTATTTGGTACCTTGAGCGACGTTTGTGCGAAATGTTTAAATGTTGAGCGACGCATCGAGGGGCCAATCCCCAAGGTGTAGGAGAGTCGCAGAGGGTTGACGGCATTCAGCCGTAGGAGGAACCCCATGTGTATGTGATTCGAGCCTTTTGGCTATGTGAAAGGGACTCCCTCTAAGGAGTAATATTGGGTTAGGATCAGTTGGACTACAACGTATAACAAACGCAATGTTTAGGAAGGCAGAGATTTTGATAGACGCTCCTGGCCGCGAGGCCGAGGGGTTGTCTTGCACATAGTGACGAGGTCCGGCTAGTGCATGAGCCAGTGCCGGCCCGTTTTTAGGTCCATCACCTAGGCCGCCCACGGCCAAATGAACCAAGGGGGACCTACCCGTCTACCTGAGGCACAGACGATTAAGGCAGAAAAAGGCAAAACAACCTAGGGATACACGAACAGAAGAACAGCGAAAACCGCAAGACCTCCCTAAACAATTTACGAAATTCAAAAAAGGGGATAGGGTAGTAGTTCTGTTAGATGCCAAGCATTAAGGGCAAACGAGCGAACTGATCGAGAGACCAGCCAAGGTCACAAGGAGGTGAACCTAGCCCAAGAAGGGGAAACACCCCAACCAGTCTTCATTGCCGATGACTTGACTGAGGAAGAAGAAATGAGTCTTGTCTCTCTCTTGCGAGAGTACATAGACGTGCTCGCCTGGTCCTTAGAAGAGCTTAAGGGGGTAGATTTGAGTGTCGTGACTCACAACATACCCATGACGCCAGACGCAATGCGGGTCAAGTAGTGATCGTACCCTATGAATCCAAAACTTGCTCATGTTGTCAAAGAGGAGATTGATAAGCTGATGAGAGCGGGATTCATTTATGAAATTGAACATGCAGACTGGGTATCGCCCATAGTCATTATGATGAAGAAGAATGGAAAAATCCGAGTGTGTCTCAATTACAAGAAGGTGAATGCTGCTACTAAGAGGGACAACTATCCATTGCCGTACACCGAGCACATGTTTGAGAGAGTGGTAGGCAAGGAAGCCTACAGTTTTCTAGATGGCTTCTCAGGGTACAACCATGTGCAAGTGCATCCTGCGGACAAGCACAAGACTACCTTTGCCACTGAGTGGGGCGTCTTTGCTTACATAGTCATGCCCTTCGGGTTGACTAATGCCCTTGCCACCTTCCAACGCCTCATGTGCGCCATCTTTAAAGACATGCTTCACAAGGAGTTGGAAGTCTTTGTCGACAACCTCTGTGTCCACTCGACTTGGATCGAACACTTAGACAAACTCTGCGCAGTCTTTGAGCGGTGTCACTTATATCGTCTCTCCTTGAACCCCTTAAAGTGCCAGTTTTGGGTAAAGCATGGATGCATCTTAGGGCACGTGGTGTCAAAGAACGGCATTGCCACTGACTTCTCGAAAGTCAGGGTTATTGTTGACCTTCCATCCCTAATCAACTACAAGGGAGTTCAATGCTTTTCCTAGGCCATACGAGGTACTATCGGCGGTTTATACTGAACTATACATTGATCACTAGACCTTGTACAAGCTACTGATCGTCTTCAAATGGATCAAGGCATGCCAACGAGCATATGAAGAGTTGAAAAAGGCTCTAACCACAGCACCAATTCTACGAGCTCCAGATTGGACCATTACTTTCCACGTGCATATTGATGCTTCTAAGTTTGCCGTGGGGGCAATGTTGTGCCAACCTGGTGAACACAACTTAGACTATCCAGTGAGCTTTGCTAGTAGACAACTCAATGAGATAGAAATGAACTACTCGACGATAGAAAGAGAAGGATTAGCCATGGTGTTTGCTGTGAAGAAATTCCGGCACTATCTATTGGCCATACCTTTTATCTTTTTTGTGGACCATCAAGCCCTGCTCTATCTAGTAAACAAACCTTGCGCTACAGGACGCGTAGCTTGGTGGCTCCTTCTGCTCTTGGAATTCGACTTCTCTGTGGTTGTACAAAAAGGAAAACAACACTACATAGCTGACCAGATGTCATGCATTCCCACGGGAGAAGCCACTAGACAAGGCATTGTTGACGAATTACCCGACGCCCATCTATTTAACCTGTCTAGCGAGAGAGATTTATTCAAGGCTGATCTAATGCCATATTGGGCGGATGACATAGTCCAAGTGCTTGAACACGGCTTGCCTGATCGAGCGATAGAAAAAGCCAGACTTAGGCGATTAATCCTTAAGATCCAGCCCTATCAACTGATCGCAGGCCAACTCTATAGACTGGGGCAAGATGGATTGCTGCACAGATGTGTATGCAAACATGAGATGCACGATGTGTTCTCAGAGGCACACAGTGGCATTGCTGGAGGGCACTTTAGCAGAGATACGACAGCACGAAAGGTGTTGCAATCTCAACTATGGTGGCCCACGCTTTTCCACGATGCAGTGCGATTCGTCAAGCATTGTGACGAGTGCCAACAGACAAAAGTCCCGATTCGTAAGGATGAGATGGAGTTGACCCCAGTTATTACAGGACAACCCTTTGAAAAATGGGAAATTGACTTCATAGGACCCATCAGTCCTGCAGCACAGTATTCACAGGCCAAGTATATCATTGTGGCCACAGACTACCTCACGAAATGGGCAGATGAAAGAGCAACACAAAAAAACGACGCTAGGACGACTGCCAAGTTCTTGTGGGAGCAAGTGATCTCGCTATTCGGCTGCCCCATTGAACTGGTCAGTGATCAAGGCACGCACTTCATCAACAAAGTGATAGCGCATCTCCTGTCCACCTTTCTCATCATCCATCGCAAATCCTCGCCATACTACCCTCAGGAAAATGGTCAGGCAGAATCCATGAATAAGATTCTTGTCAATGTCCTGACCAAGGTGGTCTTAGCCTCATGCAGCGACTGGACAACAAGCTCATGGCAGCTTTGTGGGCATACCGCATAGCTTATAAAACGGCTGTCACAGTCAAACCCCCTTCAGGCTAACCTATGGAATTGAAGCGGTTCTACCATTAGAATTCTTCATTCCTAGCCTGAGAATAGCACTTCAAGAATGATGGGAAGGGAAGGAGGCATGGATGCAACGCCTGGTCGAACTTGAATGCCTCTTAGAGACTTGCCTTCTAGCCACCCATGCGCTTATATGTGAGAAGGCCCGATGCAAGAGTTGGTCTGACAAGCATGCCAAGCAGCGCAACTTTGAATAGGCGACTTAGTGCTCCTCTACTCAATTAAAGGGCATAAGCAGAAAATGAAATTTAGAGGTCTTGGACCTTTCAAAGTTCGTGCGATCAGCCGCACAGGCAATGTCGAGCTCGAGACCTTAGACAGTGAGGGCATAGGCTTCTTCAATGGCAGTCGTGTCAAGAAGTACTACCCTCCCACCCATCCTTTGTATGAGCCCCCGATGTTAGAACCGCCTGTCAAGATACGAGTGGCCACAATCACTGAGATTGATGATGAGGATGAGGAAGCCGTAGAGTCCGCATACCTCCATATCAGGGTCACTGCAAAACAAACATGCATTTTCAACACTTTGATCGACGAGGGAGCAGACTTCAATGTCTTAACTCACGATCATTGGAATCAACTTGGCAGACCACCACTTCAACCCACTAATGCGAAACTAAGACCATATGGGGCCCATTCCTATGCACTTCTCGGCAAGTGCAGAGCCGCTGTTTCTATCGAGTCTGAGACTGTCCCAATGATTTTTTACGTGTTGCCAAATGCTAAAAACGCAGGCATAGAGTTGCTGTTGGGGTGAACTTTTAAAAATCAAACTCACTGCAATGTTGATTATGAGTCGCAGCGCATCCACCTTACAATAAGCAAAGTTCGCATTGTCACAGCTTTCAGCAAGGGCTGTGCGATATCATCACTATCCACAATGCCACTGGTAGAAATATCTATAACCAAGTCCAAGGAGGGGGGTAGTGCGCGGCCGCCACCTCCCAAATTTCATGAATCACAGCCCACAACAGCAAAACCTAAGGCCCAACAGCCTGGATTTCAATGGCAGCCTAAGCAGCCGCAATCGTTGCCTAGGAGTCGACGCTCTTATCCTCATAAAACCAAAAACTCTAAACCTAGGAGGCCAAGACGCAGTCACAGAAAGCGCCGCATGATCAAGCAAAGATGGGTCCCTAAAGCCCTCTTGCATACGCAAGGCTACTACGAGGGCAACACCTGGTTGTGGATCCCTAAGGCCTACACAGCCAAAGGCACTACTCATACGCCGCCCTCAAGCTTAATCAACCCAAGTCCCATAAACCCTCCAAACCATAATCCGCAATGCTCTCCAAAACCACAGCCATCCGACTCATCCACGCCTAAACCCAAGAGAGTCACACAGCCTATTGGCCCAAACAACAGACTCCGTCACAAGAGTCATCACCTGACCAAGTCAATCCGACTCCCCAAATCTAACCTAAATGTAGCAGTCCGTCTGTTGTGGCTGCTCCTAATCCACCCATAATCCAAGCAGCCCAATCACAGACTCAAGAACACTCCCAACCGCAACTCTTCATTGTCACAGGCTCTAGTTCTAGCAAACCTCGACCACCCGTCGGCCTTACGCCCTCCTATGAATGAAAATCCTTTTTAGCGCTAGCCGCCGACCTCGCTGAGGACACCGGGGATGACGTGGTGGAATGCATTAAACGACTAGACACCACCTTCATGTCGCTAGCACTAAGCTATGACCGCTTGGACTTAGGACTATTGGAGGAACCCTTTGCAACTGAAGTTAAAACGATGCCAAGCTCCTGGGAGACCTTTGAATTTGCATTCGCAAAAGCTTCTCACTTTGCTCTGCTGAATTGCTCCACAGCGAGATCTCCAAGGAGCAAGCCATCAAACAACGCCTCATCACGTCATATGATCAGCGAACCACTTCTGCTATCACTGATCAAGAAATCATAGCATTGTCAAAGCTCACTGATACTGATTCCCCGTTCTTGAGGCATTGGTACACTCTTAGGCTGCAATGGGAAGTTGAAGGGTGCCGCATAATGACCAACGCTGAGCAGTACCGTGCTATCAAAACAGCGGAATACGACTCCACATATGTTGCGCAACCTCGTATAGAGTGTTAACCACTCTTCGGGGCCGAGCCATGGAAGAACACATCAAAGGACACCCCTACCTCGATCGCTTGTTGACTACACATTGCTAGCCATGTCAACTCTGGTGACTTCCTAACAGATGTTCTCACATACATCACGCAAGTGGGGATTCGACCCTTTGATCTGGACCGTGAAGCTCACTTAGAATACAACCCCCAGTTCTATGATTGGCTTCTTCACAAGTAACTCCGACACCACCATGCCAAACGCCCTTGCCCTTCTGACCCTAAATCCTAGGAAGGATTCTTCTCAAGCTGGAAGGGGAGGGGGTAAGGTGAATCAAATCAGGCCAATCAAATCAAAATTAGTGAAACACATAAATATATATGTGAGTAGAGTTTTGAGCCCAGGATGTGCCTAAAATTTTCCAAAAAATCTGGAATTTAGAGGAAAAATATTCAACATCGAAGGCGGCGGTTGCAACTAGGATGATTTTAAGCACCAAGTGAAAGACGACTTTTAAAAGGCGCCTGAGCGACACTTGTGGATTTTTGATAATTTTTTTGACTACTGTGTGGGATGTCAAGAGCTGCCAGTCAGTGCGGGATGCCGAATTGGACATGCAGGATTTTTCAGAGCTCGAATCGGAGCCCGGATGAGGAAAAGGCCACAAAATGGGCAAGATACGAAAAGGTGGACCAAAACTTGGACCAAAGGGGGGGTGCCCTTTGGGAATTTTAACCCCCCCTCAAATTTCATGCAACAAATCGTGGAGAAGAAGAAGAAACATGGCGTGAACAGGGCGGCACATTTTTCGCCCTCCCCCTCATGGATCAATCATGGAGGCTGCAAACAACCTATGGAACAGAGATTGGCTGCCAACTTTTCCCTCTTGGCTCATGATATTGCCTGTCTTTGCATGAGGAATAGCTCTCTGGATGAAGAGAACATAATCTAGTATTTCTCTCTCCTCCCTCTCTCTCTTCTCTATGGGCTGCTCATGTGTACTCTCTTGAAGGAGGAATCGGGTGGAAGAATGAAGGAAGCGGTGATGGAGATTGATGCAGATGCTAAAGATTGAAGTGCAGCATTGGATTGAGAGAAATGGAAGCTCCATCTACTGATTATGCATGCATTCAAGGCATCTCGGGTTACGTAAAAACACGGTATGACCATTTTTATGAAGGAAAATGAAGGATTTTTTATAGTTTATGATGATAATTATGTTCTTATTGGATGAAAATTTATTTGAGTGCTGGTTGCATCATGATTACTTGCTCTGTATCAAAAAATGTTGGTTTTGCAATTTACATGCTTTATTTAATTCCCGTAAACCCGAAATATAGGTTTTTAAGCGGTAAAATGGTAGCTTTTTCGTTTCGGGTGGAGAAATATGTTCCCATGGGGGGAAATGGAAGATAAATTGAATGTTAGTATGCTGAAGTGATTGGAACAAGAAAAATAAGAAAATATCATATTTTATTGCCAAATAAATAAAGGAAATGAGAAAAATAAAGGAAAAAATAGAAATACGTCTTGGAAAAATAGGAAAAAATATAATGATTGTTTGTGGATGTATGGTAGTGGCAAAGCATGAGGTTTGGCCTTAGTTTGCCCTATCTCATTGTTGTCAAAGTTTGTGATTTATTGCTTTTTACACATCAAAACATGACAAAATGAACCTCTACACCTGTGCAACAAAAGCAATACCTAAACGTAGGGGGTTGGGATGTTTGAATGGTGTGATTTGCATGCTGATTGTTGCTGATTTTTCTGATGCATATCATGACATAGAGTTCGTGGTATGTTAATTAAGAGGATAGTAGCACAAGTGTGGTCTCGGTGCTATCCTTACATCGCTGCAACGGGTTAGTAAATGCATTATAAAGCCTGGTTTTGCACCACGTGCATCTGATTTAAAATTATGTTTGAGCACTTTAGAATCATTCACTTTTGCATGTGCATGATAATCATGGTGTCAGGAAAAAAAAAACTGGATGTATAGCACTTGTTTTTGATTATAATGACCTATGTTTGAGTGTGGAAAGGCATCCTAAGCCGTAGGATAGACGTTCGTTTCTTGGGGAATTATCTAGTGAGGACACATGGTATCTCCTGGAATGCTTTTAAAATGAAAGAGTGGAATTTATTCGTTTGTTTCATATATTGAGCAACACATCAAGGGGCCAATCCCTGCGATGTAAGAGAGCTGTAGTGACGCCGCGGTGATTCCACCGAGAGGTTGCCTCCCATGTATGTGATTATCGTGGTATTTATTGGCAATGTGTATGGGTTCTCCCTTTGTGGAGTTTATAAAAAGGGAAAAGTTGGACTACAAAACTATAAAACTATAAACGCATAGATTAGGCTTTAGTCCTTCAGCAGAGCAGATAGACGCTCCTGGCCCATGAGGCCGTGAGGGTATATTTGTTTGTTATGAGCATGAGGTCCGCTAGTGCCATAGCCAGTGCCGGCCCATTTTAGGTCCCATCAGTGGTGCATTTGCCGGGAGCTACCAACAAGTGGTGGTTCTTGAATCTAGGGTTTTTAGGGATCAAAAAGTTGGTTTATGTCCTCTAACAAGGATCGTCAAGCCGAAATACAAAAAGCAGAATGTGCTGAGAGGGCTAGACAGCGGTTGGAGATTGTAAATTGTTATTCTCCTCAAAGGAGTAGCCCGATACATATAAAAGGCAGTGGTCTTAGTAACCCAACTGCTGCACATAGTCCTTTAGGTGCAAGAGGAAGTGCAAGTTCTTCCTCTCTTCCACCAAGTCAACCCACTTCAAGTGGGGGTGTGATCCCATCAATCCAAACTCCTATTGTCAATTCGATAGTCGTCATGGCACAACCCATTGCAATTCCTGCAGGGACGCCGGATCTGCCAGCTTTAGGAGTTCCTTTGCCCATTTTTAATGGGTTAGCCGAAGAAGACGCAGAGTTTCACATTTGTGAATTCCAAAGATTAATGTTTAATTACCGTGTCCAAGATGAGGGACATCTTATGATGTTCTTTAACATGACATTAAAAGGAATGGCTGCAGTATGGTATCATAGCATAGAGACTAGAACCATCACTACAATCGACCAATTTTATGCAACTTTTCGAAGAGAATATGCCCTGAAAGAGGTGGCCAATGTTGGTTGAGTGTTTTGAATGTAACACGCCAAGATCCCCATGAGAATGTGAAAGCCTATGCCAAGAAGCTTAAGGAAGTGTTTCGTAAGTTACAAACTTACATTCCTATTCCGCCGGCTACCCAATTGCAATACTTCTTGCATGGATTGGATTTCAATATTCAGGTACAATTGAGCAGTGTGGCTTTGGCTGATATAGACACCGCCATCACACAGGCAGAAGGAGTAGAGTCACGATTACAAATAGCCTACTCCTCTCGAATAAATCTTGATGCGGGTCTGATAAATGGAAGTCAAGGGATGCCTATGAATAACCCTAATGGGAGAGGAAGCGTGGTTCAAAATGTACCTTTGCTGCCAGCGCCTCCCAGTGTGACTATGCCTATGGCTAGTCAGTTGGCTCCACCAAATGTTGGAGGCCAAGTTTCGAACCCTAATGTTGTTCCTGTGAGTCAACAACCAATGCCCAATTAGATTGTTAGGCCAATGGAACGACGGATAGACAATCAAGGCTATGAGTTGAGTGTCTCTAAAGTCCTTGGTAAAGTTAAGGATATGATGAAGCACTACACTGATATGATTTCTGAACAATATCAGCAAATAGCTGTTGACATCAATTTCTTGAAGAAGTAGCAAAATCTGATAGGGAGTCGACGCCCTGAAGAGGGTGGTCCCTCAAGATTCAACTGTAACTGGTGTGGCGGACAACATTTCCCTAGAAACTGTCCAAATGTTAAATGCGATATTTGTGGGAAGTCGGGCCACTTAGCTGCTACCTGTTGGAGTAAGATTAGTTCCCTCCAACAAGGGAGTAAACAGCCAGGTCTAGTTAATCATAGAGCGCAAGGTAGTAATCTCCAACAAAATGATGGACCAAGACAAATATTGCAAAGGGGAAAGACCACTATAGAGGAGTTGCCACAAGGCAATGGAGTCAGCCTTATCAAGGTTATACGTGTCAATGGCACTGAAACCTCTAACCTACGAGCTGTGACAAGAGCCAAAAGGCTAAAGAGGGTGATAAAGATAATGCAAAACCGATCGAGGGAAACCCTAAGTAAGGGGATAAGGGGACGCAAGTCCTGAATCCTGGCATGGAAGGTGGGCCTCTAAGGCCTGTTCACAAAAAATTCGATCCTAAGAAGGATGAGGAAGTACCAAGAAAGAAGGCAAGAGCTAAAAAAAAAGCACCAAAGCCGGTCCCGAGACCAAAAGAGAGAATGGTTTGGCAAGAAAAGAGAGCTTTGGTTACCTATCATGATTTTGATTTAGCAAGTTTTCTTTGCGAAGTCAAACCAGATGTAAACCTCTTAGAGTTGATTAAATTATCTCTAGGAGTATGCAAGGAATTCAAGAAGATCCTGCGTACTGGGTATATTGTAGAACCTTTGGGCATAGCACGAGTAGGGGAAGATTGGTTTGATCATGCTGAAAAGAATTGCCCCAGGGTTCCAGCATACGTGGATAGAATATTAGTAGAGCATGCTATTGTAGACACTGGGTCCTCCGTCAATATCATGAGTTCAGAGTTGATGGAGAGGTTGGGTCTAGGCATCCAAAAAGATAGCTCCACCCTTCTTAGAATGGCTGATGATAGTCTAAAGCAACCAGAAGGTTGCGTTACTAAAGTCCGTGTTACAGTTGCAAGTGTAGAATGCTTCTTAGGCTTTAGGGTGATAAGATTTGCAGGACATCCTAGCTATCGAGTCTTGCTAGGTAGGCCTTGGATCTTGCGAATAGACTGTCAAGTCGATATACCCGCCGGTCGAGTGGTTCTAGGTAGAGGTGCTAATCTAGTAATAGTCGGTGCTTACCCTGAGTCTCCTTAGAGTGAGAGAGCTCATTTATCCTCTACTGAATTAGAAACAGTAGATGATCCGTCTGGTAGTGAGACATCATCCAGTGATGAATCTAGAGAGGGGTCCACTACAGAGGATGTTTATCAGATAACTTTAAATGAGCCGATAGAGCCGCAAGATAGGATAAGAGATGCGGATGTGATTGAGTTGGACCTTGGTACGTTGAATGATTCGTGGCCAATTAAATTAGGTTCCACGCTCAGTTCAGCAGAGAAAGGGAGGACTATGTGTCCTTGATACAAGAATTTTGTGACATCTTTGCTTGGAGTTATGACGAGCTGAGAGGCATTCCTCCCAGCCTGGCTGTTCATACTATTCCTGTAAAAGAAGGCAGTCATCCTGTGCGTCAGAAAGTAAGGCGTATGCCTTTGAATTGAGGGACGGGGGCTGTTTGAGGAGTTACAGAAGTTAAGGAAAGCTGGTTTATTCTTCCCTGTACAACACACAAAATGGTGTTCACCAGTTGTCATCAGGAAGAAGAAAAACAACCAGATCCGACTATGTGTAGATTTTAGAGAGCTGAATAAGCAGGTGATTAAGGTTTACTACCCGTTGCCATTTATTGACCAAATTTTGGATCAATTAGCGAGCAGGGAAATATATTCGTTTATGGATTGCTTTGCAGGTTACAACCAGATGTTAATTGCAGAAGAGGACAAGCTGAAAATAACTTTAATTACTGTCTTTGGTACTTTTGCATACCATGTGATGGCCTTTGGTTTGTGCAATGCACCTGGATCATGGCAACGAACAGTAGACAAGACCTTTGGTGACATCTCCCCAGATGAGTTGAAAGTATTTATCGATGACCTAGGGGTAGCCACTGTAAGGGAAAGGATGTTGATTATCTTAAGAAAGTGCTTTGAGCACTGCAGACAATTTTGTATTGCTCTTAACCCACATAAGTGTGTCTTTGGAGTGCCTTATGGGCTATTGCTAGGCCATGTGGTCAGTTCAGTAGGGATCACAACTGACCCTAAAAAGATCAAGGTTATAGTCGCTATGAGTCCACCACGCACTCCAAAAGAGGTACATAGATTTCTGTCATCGATAGGGTACTATAGGAGGTTTATAAATGCCTTGGCAGAAAGGACGTTGCCATTAACAAACTTATTATCCTTTAGCTGTCTATTTGTATGGAGCGACCCTTGTAAGGTAGCTTTCGAGGATGTGAAATAGGAGCTAGTAAAAGCACAAGTTTTAAAAGCATCTAAAAGAGGTGAGGTATTTTACATATTTGCAGCAGCCACCATGCATAGTATCAGCTGCTATTTAGCCCAAATCTGGGAGGAAAGGTGGTATCATCCGATAGCTTTTTCTAGTCGAAAATTGGGCATATCAGAAATTAACTACACCTACATGGAGAAGTTGTGCCTTGCGATGGTCTTTGCGACTAAAAAATTCAGGCACTATATCCTCTATGAGAAGGTAGTTTTCTATACGAGGGCGGAAGGGCTTAGATTGCTTATGAACAAGCTACAACCGCTTGATCATCTAGTAAAGTGGTTAATCACTTTGTAGGAGTTCGATTATGAGATTAAGAGTAAGCCACCGAGGTTGCAGGGTATTGTGGAATGCCTTGTGGATTTCAAGGAGCTGAAAGAGACTTTGGCTGAAGGAAGTGATATTGAAGAAATGTTTAAAATTGATACAGCTTCTATCCCATCTTGGTATGCTGCTATTACGCATTATCTATCAATAGGAGAGACTGGAGCTGGTTTATCAAAATCTGAAAAGAGGAAAATCAAACAACAAGCTTTGAAGTTTTCCTTGATTGCAGGAACACTATATCGGTAGGGTGTTGATGATATCTACCATTGATGTGTGATGCCTGACAAGGTTCCTTTCATCTTGGAAGAGTGCCATGACTTTGCATGTGGAGGGAACTTTGCTGGACGGTTGACGGCACAGAAAGCTTTAAGAGCTGGATATTGGTGGCCGTCCATCTTCCAAGATTCCTTTGAGTATATTAAGAGATGTGATACCTGTCAAAGACATGACAGCAAAGAGAATAGGAAACACCCACTTATGCTTATCATGGCTATCCTTCCATTTGAGAAGTGGGGCATTGACTTTGTGGGTCCTATCACCCTGTCGTCTACTACTCAGAAGAGGTACATTATAGTAGCAATTGATTATTTTACAAAATGGTCAGAAGCGTGGGTGACGAGGTAGGACAATGCAAAAGAGACTGCAAGTTTCCTTTTAGAGCAGATTATCTGCTGTTTCGGTCCACCGAAGAAATTAGTGTTGGACCGTGGAACCCATTTTTTGAATAAAGTGATCAAAAGCTTGACTGAAGCTTGGAAAATCAAGCATAATAAAACGACCCCCTATAATCCGCAAGCCAATGGACAAGTTCAAAGTACTAATAAGCAGCTTATGGGTATCTTGTCTAAAATAGTGTCTGAGAAGAAACAAGACTGGGACATGAAGTTGTATGTGGCAGTATTGGGCATACAATACAACGTTCAAGCGAGCTACCGGCCATACTCCATTTAAATTAGTTTATGGGGAAGAGTGTGTGTTACCCCTCGAAATCGAGTTTCCAACCATACGGTTTACAATTAACCACTATTTGGGAGATGAGGATGCACTCTTTGAACGGTTCACGACCATAGCCCACCTGGATGAACTGAAATTGCAGAGCTTATTACACCAGGAGGTAGCTAAACGTTGGATGAAGCATTTGCATGACCTTAAAGCAAAGAAGTACATCTTTAAAAAATGGCAATTAGTTCTGTATTATGATGCGCGTAGGGAGCTATTTCCAGGGAAGCTGGAACCTAGATGGGATGGTCCCTATAAGATTGTGAGGATAGGGAAAAATAGGTCTATGGCTCTACTGGCTGATCTGCAGGGAGTAGAATTTAAAAATAAGGTTAATCTTAATAAGATTAAACCTTATTATTTCTAAGTATGCTACTACGGAGAAATGCATTGTAGGTCCATGCTGGGGCTGATTTGAGACCTACAAAAGAGCTTAAAGCTGGTTGATGGGGCGGTTAATTCCTTATTTGGAGCACCCATATTTGGAGCAGAGATACCATCAGGGAAAACTCATCAGGTGGAGCAAAGGATACAAAGTGATTGAGCAACAAGATAGAACCTTTGTGTGGGAGATCAAAGTCTTCTGCCATCACTGCTTACGAATGTTGACAAGTATCCCTATTGAGTTTAATGAAGAAGGTGGGATGGAGCCGTCAGTTCACTCTCTAAACATGCTAAAATTTGACTATCATAATTACGAATAGAGGAGTTCGTGATGGCAGGCTATGTAAACCCATTATGGACGTATACATTATATTTTGACGGAGCGTCCAGGGGCCCTAATAAAAAAGGGAGTGTTGGAGTAGTAATCCGAGATCCCCGATGTAGAGTTACGATGAAGTTAGCTGCTTATCTCGGGGTAGGATTAACTAACAACATGGCAGAGTATAAAGCCTTGATTATGGGACTGCATATTGCCAAGCAAGGTGGTATTTGGCGGTTGTTAGTAAAAGGGGATTCCCAGTTGATTTTGAATCAGCTAGATGGGACGTATACAGTGTGGAATCCCATCCTTTGTATGTATCATCGAACTACCATGACCCTACTTGAGGAGTTTGAGAGAGTGTCTCTTCAACTGATTCCATGTTATTGGAATCAGTTCGTGAATTCACTGGCAAATCTTGCTTATGAAGAAGACCTTTTCTTCAACTGTGGTCCTAGTTTGGATATTGCTATCAATAATGAGATAGGACTCGGTCACTTGTGGGAAATGTTATTAGAGCATGCAATATATGGTAGGCGGTGGTTGATATGGGTGATGCAAAGAATAGCTGATACCGATCTACCGTTGTTATCCTGGACCCATAGGTTGATTAGACAACATGTTATCCGTATGCCTCTTGCTATATATGCAGGAGGGATGGGTCATAATCTTATGCATTTAGTTTAGGGCTGTGAGCCTTATTTTTTCTCCTTGGAATGGAGCATATTATTGTATATCTGTACTATTTCGGGGAGGGATGTGTAGGTGCTATTATGCTTTATTTCGTTAGGCCAAGAGGGCCAGTCGTCTATTTAGTACGGGTGCGGTTAGTGGTTTCTTGTTTTAGTCCTATGCTAGACAGGTTCAAAGAAGAGCTTGGAAGGAGCCTTTGTTGCGCGGAAGCTTCTCATGGCCCTATCCAGGTGATGTTTCTCCTTTACTAGTACCATGTTTTTATGCTATATGTGTCTGTGTACTTGTAGGGGATTTTCTTTTCTTGTTGGGGACCGGCGTCCAAGGCATGAAGTCCCAGGTTTAGGTTAGGTATGTCTGAGGGAGGTCTGAGCAGTCGTTGCCTCCTGTAAAGACATTGCCAGGCATCGAAAGACTTGTTTCAGAAAGTAGTTCTAGTGACCATGTTCTGCTAGCCTGCTAAGCAGCCATTCTAGGAGTTCTTGTTAGTTGTGAGGCAGTTAGAGAAGCCTACTAGAGGAAAAATGATGATGATATAGAGAGGAAGAAACCCTGAATATCTCAAAAGAAAATAAATATATACAAAGGTGTGTAAAAAGGGGTTCTAATCCCTCTAAAAATAGAAAAGAAAAGAAAGGAAAATCTATAAGCAGTTGATCATCGCCTTGTGAAGGCCTGGTAGGTTCCTGGGGACGAGTTAGACCCGGGGCCGATGCCTTGTATTCCTAGGGGTGGCGTCTTGCTGGAAAAGAAGAAAGTAAGGAAGGTTGGAGTGAAAATAAAAGTGAGCATCAGAAAAGGATTAAGTGTCGCCATGCGAGGGCTTGGTAGGTTCTTGGGTACCGAGACAGGACTTGAGGCCGATGCCCTGTTCTCCTTGGGTCACTACGCTCAGCTCCCTCCTTTTTACATGCCCGAGTATGGAAAAATAAAAACCTAAAAGAAGAAATGTGCTAAAAGAAAATATTTATTGATCAAGCTACAGGAGTCCTCGCCTAGTAGGAGCTCCTGGGTGTGTTGTCCTTAGTTAGATAGGTAGTTCAGACCACCACTTAGGGCAACCTCTTTGATAGTTCTTTTTAGTTTGGCCATGTTGGAGTAGTCGGTTAGTGACTAGCTTCGGACCTTCTATCAGATTATGCTAGGCCTACTCCTTGTGGCTTTCATGCCTTGGTTTCGTCAGGGGGTAGGGTGAGCATTGTGCTGTGTTTTAATATGTATTGATTTTGTATCACCTTGATGCTTCCTTTGGTTGTTTTGTGCAGATCTACTGTGGGATTCGACGGGCTAAGTCACCCTTGTCAAGATTGTGGGAGAGAAGGAAGGAGTCTCACTTGTAGCTTTCTTGCTTGCACAATGGGAGAATACACACACAGGTGGAGGCTGAAAACAGTTTTCCTCTTCTTAGTTATGTAAGCCAAACAAACTCTAGTACAAGGAAATAGAAGAACCCTATATATGGGTCTCAAACCAAACTCAACTAACTAAGGTGGCATACTAACTGAGCCACGAACTAGAGTAGATAAGGATCGCTATCATGTAGCTATTATTCATGGGCAGTGTACCAACCACATCTGCAAAACTGACAAGTCGGTGACATAAATGCACAATGGTCACCCTGGCATATCACGAGTGGAGCTCGATATCTCAACACTCCCCCTCGAGCTCAATCCCAATTCCTACACACCAAGCAGGTCTCTGAACTTGCGTAGCTTCTCTGCGCCCAATGCCTTCGTAAATATGTCAGCTACCTGATCCTCTGTGCTGACATAAACTAGATCAATAAGATCTAGTAAAACCCTCTCCCGCACATAGTGATAATGCACCTCAATGTGCTTTGTTCTAGCATGATAGACTGGGTTATTTGCCAAGTGTATACTACTCATGTTGTCACAATAAATGACAACTGGCCCATCTGTAGGCTGATGCATATCATAAAGTAGCTTATGCAACCAAGCTACCTCACATGCAGCCATTGCTGCACCCCTGTACTCAGCCTCTGTGCTGGACAAGGCAACTGTAGGCTGTTTCTTGCTGCTCCAAGTGACTGCAGCACTCCCAAAAGAGAACACATATCCACTGGTAGATCGTCTATCAGAAATGCTACCAGCCCAATCAGCATCAGTGTATCCATGCAACTCTATCTGAACCCTAGTCTCATAAAATAGTCCATACTGCAATGTGGACTTCACATACCTGAGTATGCGTCTAGCCGCATCCAAATGCGGTTTCCTTGGAGCCTGCATAAACTGACTTACCAATCCAACAGCATAGCTCAAATCTGGCCTGGTAATAGTCATATAAATCAAGCTTCCTACTATGCGTCTGTACATAGTAGGGTCTTCCAGAAGCTCACCTGCATCTGCGCTCAGCTTCACATTCTGCTCCAAAGGAACTGAAATAGGCTTACAGCCTGTCATCCCATATTTGGACAGCATGTCCAATCCATACTGCCTCTGCAAGAGTTGTATCCCACTTGGTGATCTAATCACCTCAATACCCAAGAAATAACGCAGCTCTCCCAAATCCTTCATCTCAAACTTTTGCTTCAATAGCATTTTCACATGAAGGATATCTTCATCACTGTCACTTGTCATAATCAAATCATCAACATAAATGACAAGTAGCATAATATCTTTCTTTGTTTTTCTCACATAAAGTGAGAAATCTGCCTTGGAAATCCGAAAGCCAATAGTGACAAGATACTGTCCTATCTTGTCAGACCATGCTCTAGGTGCTTGCTTCAAGCCATACAAGGCTTTCTTCAACCTGCAAACAAATTCAGGATGAACAGCATGCACATAACCTGGTGGCTGCTCCATATAGACCTCTTCTTGCAAATCACCATGCAAGAAGGCATTCTTTACATCCATCTGATATAAAGACCATCCCTTTGATGCAGCCATAGCAATGACTGCTCTTACGGTTGCCATCCTTGCAACCGGACTGAATGTTTCTTGATAGTCAATGCCATATGTTTGTGCATACCCCTTGACTACTAATCTTGCCTTGTATCTGTTCACAGAACCATCTGCATTGTGCTTTACCTTATAAACCCACTTACAGCCAATTGCATTCTTACCTTTAGGCAAAGGTACCAATTCCCATGTAGCATTTGCTTCCAAGGCATCCATTTCTTCATCCATGGCTTTCTCCCATTTTTATTTTCCCATGGCTTGCTCAAAAGAAGTGGGTTCTGGTTCCTGTATCACTTTGACCATATATGCATAGTGAATGGCTGTAAATCCATCATATTTCAGCCTATCCACAGGATACCTAGCTCTCGTAGACCTGCGCAAAATAGGTTCACTCCTAGGTGCTCTCAAAAAATCCCTGGTCTTCCTTACTCTAGGTGTAACAATAGAAGGAATACCCAACTCATCATCAATGCTCTGTTCTGAGCCACTGGATTCACCATCCACATAAGAGTGACCTGCATTCACATCAAACATGGGCTGATCAACCTTCTCTTTTCCTTTTCGTGATACTTGCATACCACTATCTGCATTGCTTTGAGAAGATTCTCCTGATCTCAATCTGCCTGTCCATGGCGAAGAATGTGAACCACTACTAGAGGACGCTCCAGGTCCACTAATATTTTTTGACTGCTGTTGTGAATTCTGCGTATCATTATCATTTTGTGCATCTACATCATCAATCACATTTACTGGTTTATTGCAGCTACTCATCTCATCAAAAATAACATCTCTGCTCATTGTAAACTTACGAGTAGAAGGGTTATAGCATCTATACCCTTTTTGCTGCAGAGAGTAACCAATAAAGATGCACTTCTCAGCTTTTGGATCCAACTTGGATCTCAACTCATCTGGCACATGTACATAGGCAATGCAACCAAAAAATTTCAAATGAGAAATATCTGGTTTCCTACCAGTATACCTCTCCTCTGGAGTCATCCCATGTATTGCTGCAGTGGGAGTCCCGTTCATTATATAGACTACTGTAGCAACTGCTTCAGCCCAGTAAAAATCTGGCAAGTCTTTTTTGTTGAGCATGGCACGAGATACCTCTCCAATATGCCTGTTTTTCCTTTCTGCAATTCCATTTTGTTGTGGAGTATGACTGCATGAATATTGCTGCTTTATGCCATGCTCCTGCAGGAACCTTGTAAACTCATTTGAGAGGTACTCTCCCCCTCCATCTGACCTTAGGCATTTTATTTGCAGGCCTATTTCTTTTTCAACCATAGCTTTAAGAGTTTTGAAATGCCCAAAAACTTCACTTTTCTTTTTCATAAAATACACTCAAAATTTTCTGCTATAGTCATCAATAAAAGTGACAAAATAATGACAGCCTCCAAGAGATGCAGCTCTAATAGTCCATACATCAGAGTGGATTAATTCCAATGGCTTCTCACTCTCTTAAACATGTCTAGGAAATGGTTTCCTTGCCTGTTTTCCAAATTGACAGGATTCACATACCTTATGCATTTCTGCAACCTTGAATTTAGGTAATCCTGCAACAATATTTTGGGCCTGCATTGATTTAAGTCGCTGTACATTAACATGACCAATACGTTTATGCCAGATATCAATATCTGCAGCTACACCGGTCCCATGTGCAAACATTGCTGCACTCAATTCAGACATGTCTGCATCCAACGTAAACATTCTGCCCTTCTTCTTTCCTTTTGCTATTAAGTGACCTTTATTTTTCATATCCTCAACAAAGCATCCATGAGGATTAAATCTGACCTGCAAGCCCTGCTCAACCATTTGACCAACAGAAACCAGATTCTTGGTGATATTCGGGACATGAAATACATCGAACAGGTATTTATTTTTCCCATCCTGCATAGACAAAGGAATTTTTCCAATCTGCACAATAGGATGTGCAGTATCATCACCAATCTCCACAAATCTTGGTTTTTCCATTTTCCTTGCATCCTCCATCCATTCTGCATGACCTGTCATGTGGTTTGACGCACCTGAGTCAACATACCATACATCGTTGCTTTCTTTTGCACTTGTCACAGAATTATTCATGTGCTACACCATAAACAAATACTCATTTCTGTCATCACTCTGTCTACTAGAAGATGCATAATTCCCTTGTTGCAGTTTTCCATTCATGATGTCATTCTGCTTTTTATAGCAGTCTTTAGCCATATGACCCATTTTACCACAGTAGGAGCATTCAACATTACTATTCACATTTTGGCCTCTTTGCCATCCACCACGATCTCTTTGGCTCCCCCTGCCTCTAGAGTTACCACGTCCTCCTCCATAGGACTGGTTTTCTTGAGTTTGCTGCATATTCTGATTTCTACCACGGCCTCTAAATCGGCCTCCTCTACCTCTGCCTCTACCTCTTCCAGCATTTGAGTAGAAGACAGTTTCTTTTGAAGTTCCTCCTGAAGAAGATGCACCACCATTTCTTTGCTCCTTAGAAATTAGAAGAGCAATCAACTCCTCAAAATCAGGAAATCTTTCACGAACTGAAATGGATGTCTGAAACTGTGCATAATCCTTTCCTAGACCATTCAAGGTCACAGATACTAAATCATCATCTTCCACTGGCGACCCAATGGAAGCAAGTGCATCTGCAATCTTCTTTACCTTCATGTGGTGGTCATTGATGCTCATACTTTCTCTTTGCACATTATGCAACTCTTGCTTGAGCTGCATTTTCGTGGCTTGCGTATTTGTACTATACATTTTTGACAAAGTATCCCATGCCTCCTTTGGCGTACTTGCATCCTGAATATGCACAATTATAGAGTCTGAAATACTGATAGACAGCGAGTACATAACTTTCCTGGCTCTCTCATGCCATGCTTTGAATGCCTGCATTTGTTGTTGATTGGGAACATCAGGAAGAACTGGTTCTTCTTCATTTCCTGCAACAAATTCCCAATATCCTTTTCCCATAAGGAAATTCGTCATTCTAAAAGCTCCTTACCATGAACAAGGCTCTGATACCATGTCAAGATTGTGGGAGAGAAGGAAGGAGTCTCACTTGTAGCTTTCTTGCTTGCACAATGGGGGAATACACACATAGGTGGAGGCTGAAAACAGTTTTCCTTTTCTTAGTTGTGTAAGCCAAACAAACTCTAGTACAAGGAAATAGAAGAACCCTATATATGGGTCTCAAACCAAACTCAACTAACTAAGGTGGCATACTAACTGAGCCACGAACTAGAGTAGATAAGGATAGCTATCATGTAGCTATTATTCATGGGCGGTGTACTAACCACATCTGCACAACTGACAAGTCGGTGACATAAATGCACAACGGTCACCCTGGCATATCACGAGTGGAGCTCGATATCTCAACAACCCTATCTCGTGGTCGCCAATGAGAGTGGAGTTTTGAGCCCAGGATGTGCCTAAAATTTGCCAAAAAATCCGGAATTTAGAGGAAAAATATTCAACATCGAAGGCGGTGGTTTGCAGCTAGGACGATTTTAAGCACCAAGTGAAAGACGGGTTTTAAAAAGCACCCGAGCGACACTTGTGGATTTTTTATAATTTTTTTGACTACCGTGTAGGATGTCCAGAGCTACCAGTCAGTGCGGGATGCCGAGTCAGACGCGCAAGATTTTTCAGAGCAGCTCGCTGGTCGAGGAAGAGGCCACAAAATGGGCAAGATACAAAAAGGTGGACCAAAACTTGGACCAAATGGGGGGTGCTCTTTGGGAATTTTAACCCCCCCCCCCCAAATTTCATGCAACAAATCATGGAGAAGAAGAAGAAACATGGCGTGAATAGGGCGGTGCATTTTTCGCCCTCCCCCTCATGGATCAATCATGGAGGCTGCAAACAACCTATGGAACAGAGATTGGCTGCCAACTTCTCCCTCTTGGCTCATGATATCGCATGCATTCACGCGAGGAATGGCTGTTCGGATGAAGAGAACAGAATCTAGTATTTCTCTCTCCTCCCTCTCTCTCTTCTCTATGGGCTGTTCATGTGTACTCTCTTGAAGGAGGAATCGGGTGGAAGAATGAAGGAAGCGGTGATGGAGATTGATGGAGATGCTGAAGATTGAAGTATAGCATTGGATTGAGAGAAATGGAGGCTCCATCTGCTGGTTATGCATGCATTCAAGGCGTCTCGGGTTACGTAAAAACACGGTATGACCATTTTTATGAAGGAAAATGAAGGATTTTTAATAGTTTATGATGATAATTATGTTCTTATTGGATGAAAATTTATTTGAGTGCTGGTTGCACCATGATTAATTGTTATGTATTATAAAATTTTGGTTTTGCAATGATTTACATGCTTTATTTAATTCCCGTAAACCCGAAATGCGGATTTTTAAGCGGTAAAATGGTAGTTTTTCCATTTCGGGTGGGAGAAATATGTTCCCATGGGGGAAAAATGGAAGATAAATTGAATGTTAGTATGCTGAAGTGATTAGAACAAGAAAAATAATAAAATAGCATATTTTATTATCAAATAAATAAAGAAAATAGAAAAAATAAGAGAAAAAATAAAAATACATCTTGGAAAAATAGGGAAAAATATAATGATTGTTTGTGGATGTATGGTAGTAGCAAAGCATGAGGTTTAGCCTCATTTTGCCCTATCTCATTGTCAAAGTTTGTGATTTATTGCTTTTTACACATCAAAACATGACAAAATGAACCTCTACACCTGTGCAACGAAAGCAATACCTAAATGTAGGGGGTTGGGATGCTTGAATGGTGTGATTTGCATGATGATTGTTGCTGATTTTTCTGATGCATATCATTACATAGAGTTCGTGATATGTTAGGTAAGAGGATAGTAGCACGATTGTGGTCTCAGTGCTATCCTTACATCGCTGTAATGGGTTAGTAAATGCATTATAAAGCCTGGTTGTGCACCACGTGGGTTTGATTTAAAATTATGTTTGAGCACTTTAGAATCATTCACTGTTGCATGTGCATGATAATCATGGTGTCAGAAAAAAAAAACTGGATGCATAGCACTTGTTTTCGATTATAATGACCTACGTTTGAGTGTGGAAAGGCATCCTAAGCCGTAGGATAGATGTTCGTTTCTTGGGGAATTATCTAGTGAGGACACATGGTATCTCCTAGAATGCTTTTAAAATGAAAGAGTGGAGTTTGTTTGTTTTTTTAATATGTTGAGCAGTGCATCAAGGGGCCAATCCCTGTGATGTAGGAGAGCTACAATGAGGCCACAGTGATTCCACACCGAGAGGTTGCCTCCCATGTATGTGATTATCATGGTATTTATTGCCAATGTGTATGGGTTCTCCCTTTGTGGAGTTTATAGAAAGGGAAGCGTTGGACTACAAAATTATAAAACTATAAATGCATAGATTAGGCTTTAGTCCTTCAGCAGAGCAGATAGATGCTCCTCGCCCGTGAGGGTGTGTTTGTCTATTATGAGCATGAGGTCCGGCTAGTGCCATAGCCAGTGCTGGCCCATTTTAGGTCCCATCAATATATTATGAAAAACGAATGGGGTAGGAAAAAGGGCATGGAAACTTTGAAGTAAAGGGCAAAAAGTTAAAGTCTGAAAAGGAAAATCTACATTGGTTCTTAATGAATTCATTCAAAAAGCATAGAGTTTTTTTTTTCAGCAATCAGCAAATTACTATGTGGAAAGCACTAATGAAAATTATGGTTTATGACAGGAACATAAAATGTCGCAACAAGACTGTGCCCACCGACTCCCGTTCATGGAGGAGGAAAGAGTGCAGTATGGCATATCCCTAGAAAACCACGCCTACAATCAACTGAAGTTTCGGACCATCCAGAACATCGAATAAGTAGTGTGAAAGGAGGAAGCAGTCAAGAGAGTCGTCGAGCGGTGCAACCTCACCAAGTACTTGGAGAAATTTGTGCAAGAGCTTGACCACACGAAGTGTGTGGAGTTTCTCAGGACATACGACCCCGACCAGGAGTGCGGCACCGTGACGGTGGGAAGGGGAGAAAATGCTAAACAAGTACAAGTGCACTTGAACCCAGCCTTGGTGGAGAAGGCATTGGGATTGGAACCGAAGATAGAGAAAAAATAGAAAAGGGAGGTCTACACCATGCTGAAAATTAAAAGAGAGGAGGTGCTAACCAATGACGGTATCAGCATCCATGACATCCCTGATGCTGAAGCCAGGCTACAGGCAAAGCTAGTGCACACGCTCTTCTCCAGCCAGCGCTACAACGCCTTAATGCATCGAATCAGCATGCCTGTGCTGGAGAATGTAGCAGCCCACACCTTAGATGAAGTCGACTAGAATGGGTATGTCTGCAAAACCATCGACCAGGCGGCTAAAGCTCTGGCTTTGGGAAGTACGCCAGCAGGTGGAGAGTCTCCAGCTTCCAAGGCCACAGAAAGGAAGAAGGCCTCGTCCAAGGCCTCATTTATCGGCTACGGAAGCATTTTGACTGCGCTCATCCAGGAGGCAGTAAAGGAGACACAGAATGTAGAAGAAGGAGAAGGAGAAACGCCGTATAGGTCGCCCCCTATAACTAGGACAAAGAAGGGTCCACCGACAGAACCGAGATCGAGGAAGAAGGGGAAGAACAGAAAAGCAAGAAGACGATTAAGAAACCCAAGAAGAAAACAACCCAAAGGAAGAAAAAAGATGACGAAGGCCGCAAGAAGGAGAAAGAGGACTTGGAAAGGGCAAAAAAAGAATCCTTTAAGGAGGCCAAGGAGAGGGAGAAGAAGAAGAAACATGAAGAAGAAAAGGAAAAGGAGGAATTACAGAAGGCAAAGAAGGCATCAAAACAGGAGGCTGAGGAGAGAAAAAAGAAGGAAAAGGAAGAAAAAGACAAAAAGGAGGAAGAACGCCGAAAAACAGAATCGAAAAGGCAAAGAAAAGCCATTGAGGAAGAAGAGGAACTAAGAAGAAAGGAGGAAGAAGACCTGGTTGAGGCTACACGCCGGTCTATCGAACAATAAAGCATGGCAGATGAATTGGGAAATCTGAGCCGGCAAAGAGAAGAAGGGCCTGGTTCTAGCACACAGGCGCCGAAAATCGTGCCGCCTACTGTCATTGAGGGCAAGGGCAAAGCCCCAATTCACCCGATTCCTCCCCTCATGGTGTCTCCCACCAAACCAACCACCATCACCCCCAGCATCGTGACCAGTGCCAGTGTTTTGAATTTCGTGGCATGGATGCAATACTTCATCAACAAAGAAATGGCCCAGTGACAAAGCACTAAAATTACGGCCATAGGGCAAAAGAGGCCAGCCACTGATGCAGAATCAAGGCAAGACCCTAAACGGCAAAAGGTGGAAGCCTCGACATCACCAATCCACACAACGATGACGCCATCAGCTAACTATGACGAGTACGTCGCCGAGCTACTCTCCCAATTGGAGAAATCTAAGGAGGAACAAAAGATAGCTGTGGCTGAGTTGGCGGCTGAAAAGGAGTCAGTAGCTGCCTTCCAACTTAAAAAAACTAGAATGATAGCCATGCAACAAAGGGAGATCTCGGATCTCAAGCAAGAAATGAAGGCTAAGGACGATAGGGAAGAGCACTAGAGGCAGCTACTAGACAATGAAACACAAGAACTTGTGAAAATGCAGAGAGAACAAAAGCTCCTGATCATGCAGTATGAGGAGCTCATTGCAAAAACTGCCAAAGTAGAAGCGCTTATGGGGCTGAGCTCAATGCCAGGGATGAGAAAAGAAAACAGAACATGGAGCAACAACAGAATGAGATCGACTGATCAGCTGAACTCCAAAAAAGAAGAACAGGAGAAACTGGTCAGAGAACGAGAAGACTAAGAACAAAGGCTCACGACCCTGGCTCTAAGGCAAGGAGAGAGCCTAGAAGAGATGAATAAGAGAGCAGAGGAGTGGGCCACGAAGAATAAAAGAAGGGTGAAGACACTGGCACGACGCCTTGCTCTGGTGGAAAAAGAGAAGATCATCGCAGAGAACAAGGCAGAAGCCGCCCAGGTGGCCTTCGGTGCCCAACAAAATGCCTTCCTCAACAGAATCATGGACACCACCCACCCAGAGGAGGAAGACTCGTTGGAGGTGGCACAAAAGAAGCTTAACATTGCATGCAGAGCCTTGCATGCAGGACTACAGATGCCACCCCAACCTGCGGAGGTAATACTGAGCCTGGAAGAGCAAAGGAAATACCTACTGTTGGCCAGCCTAACCCCCACAGGAAATAGATGCCATAGGATTTGAAGAGGAAGCACAACAAGGAGACCGACAGGGGAAGGAAGCGGAACTCAAATTCGACATGGGCAGATTCAGAGAGGATGTGATCCCACAACCCCCCTCACTGTAGTCTCAAGAGTGACAACAGGAGGACCCATCTGCGGAGAGACAAGTCACACTTTAAGAGAGACGCAGGAAGTTAGTCGAAGAAGCCAGGAAGCAGTTAAGGGCCAAGCCAGCTATGCAGCTGTCCTGACCCCTCCCACCTTGCCCTGATGACATCCCAGCTAGATTCCACACAGAGCTAGTGGTTTGGGAGAGACAAGAAAAAGAAAAGGATCCATTCACCTTTAGATTTCTCCTGCCCAAAAGCCTACGGAGGGTCTTGCTGCTTAAGGTGATGGAGGAGGTGATCGTGACTAGTGGCCGACTAGGGAAAAAGTGGCTAGAAGAGAGAGAGAAGACCCCCCTCTTGGGGAACTGAAGAGGCCGACTACTGGCAAAACAAAGTTTTTGAAGTTCCACATACAGTACAGGGCTATAAAATCCAATCCCTGTGGAGGAGGCGAGTATGCGACATTAGTATGCTTGTCTGGATGGCGTTTTGTAACACACTACCCTTTGAGAGGAACAACCCCATATACATGGCATACCCTCGAAGGATAGGTGTGGATTTTGATGCCACCCTCCACGGGTGTTACGACTTTCCAATTATCTATAACTCCAATGTAGTATCCTTCGAACATGCCCTCCTCTTTAACTCAGAAAGCCTAAATGACTCTATGATGCGCTTCCTCGCAGATTTCTCTTCACGCCCTGATCCAGCTTTTGCAACTACATGTAACTACCTTAGATTACTTAAGATATTACTTAAACAGGACCAGACTCCACAAGAGTGCGGCCTGCCTCCCCTCTTCTTTGACCCTAGTGCCATTGACAATTGTGCCATGGCTCATCTAATGATGAGGGCTAGTCTCCTCCCCTCTTTTTGCCTAGCCCTCCTAGAAGACATGAATGACAACTACTTTACTAGATGCAATCACCCTTTCCTCTCCACCACCTCTCTCCACATCTGCATGAATCTGAAAGGATACGTGCAAAGCTACCAATTTTTGAGCAAATCCATCCGACCCCCTTCCCCTCCTCATTCAGATGAAGAGAATTAGGCCCTGGCTGTCATTCCACTACTGTAACTTCAAAAAAAAAAAGTAAAAGCGAAGAAAAGAACAACATGAAAGGAAAAGCACGAAAAACACTCTCCACTGTGACTGGACAACATAGCCCACTTGTAGAAGCACTTACCACCACATAAAGCACGATCACTACACCTAGGGTTTCTCAAGTTAGGTGTGCCCGGTGGCTTTGGTCGGCCGGCTCCACTCCTAACCCCCTAGCCCTTTTGCTCCCCCACTTCACACTTAGGGCACATCAAGGGCACGACATAACTAGGGAGGTAACACTCGCCTATGGTTAGACCTATCACCCTAAGCCACTTTCACCACACCTCCCTTGGCACAAATGGGGTCCTCAAGTGTGGGACATCACCCAGGCTTGCCTGTGGTTAGACCCACCTCCCCATTCCACTAGTACGAGCATAATGCACTAACACAATGAGGCAGGCACTCCCCGTAGGAACAACACTGCACCTTCTTCTTTCAGGCATCACAAAAAGTAACAAACCACCAACTTTGGAGGCCCCCGTCAACCATGCAATATCCATTTGGCTTCTTCGACAAAAATCATTTCAGAAGCTTCCACAAGCACTTGAGTCTCCAAGTGGCCCTCATCTTTACACCACTTGGCCAATTGCTTGCCAACCTACAACAACACAGAAGTGCCATGGGACTGGTACCCATCTAGGAGGGGGTAATGTTAACCCCAAGTTAAGATGGCGAAAAAAGGAAGGAAAAAGCAGAAAAAAACATGAAAAAAGAGCTAAGACACGCAGGTGACCTCCAAAGTTAAGCCGTGGCAAAAAGCGCAATTTTAAATGAAAGGTGCCTCAAAAAACTTGGAAAACTCTTGTAAAAGAGTGCCAGGCTCCCTCCTATGCCAATTGTAAAATATTAGACAGGTGTAGGCTAGAGGCATAAGGCTAGAAGAGGGAAATGGAAAAAGGACCTTGCCACAATGGCCAGTCATATAAAAAAAGGGATGGGTGCCCATGGGAATTTAGGGTTTTGTATATAAAGTTCAAAAAGTGAATGGAAGCTCATTCTTTGGTGTGTGGCTCACAAGAGCTCTCTTCTTCTTCTCTTCTCCTCATCTTCTTGCTTGTGTGTGCTCTTGAGAGAGGGTGTGAGAGTGTGAGGGAGTGAGTGTGTGAGAGTGAGGGATCAAGAGGGTGAAGCTCTTCACCATCTCCTCTTCTCTTCTTCTCTTCTCTTCTCTTTTTCATGCACGCAGCTATGGAGGATGAAGCTTGGAGATGGAGGAGGCTTGAGGATGCTTGAGCTCGCATCTAGGATCGTGGAGCTACCGAGGTGTGCAAGAGAGGAGGCAACTCGTATTGGCATCAAGGTAAGCTCACTACACTCATAGGATCGACAGCACGTCGGCTAGGTGAGAGATAGCCATTAGAGCTCCCTTGAAACGCTTAAAGCAATAAGTAGTCCGTGGGTCTTGGCGGTTGAGCGTGAGCTCCCACTACACTATTCCTACATTGAGAAAGGCTAACTAATGCCTTTCATTATTACTGTGGATACAAGCCCAATTGGGATTAGATGGCAACCGGGCAAGATGATGAGGAAGGGCAAAGATAGGCAATACGCTTTGGTGCTAAAGTATTGATTGAACAATAGAGAAGATATCCACAGCTAAAAAGAGAATAATGGAAAATTGTGTCAGTCCTTAAATGTGGTAAGGAGTATTTTATGGGTGCTCGTGTAGTCATTGAAACTCTTTGTTTGCCGGTATTGGGTATGATTACTAGTTGTGCTACCCCGGACATTGCTATGCTCCAGTGGATTGCATACATTAAATCTTTGAACCCTGGATTTCAATATATTTCAGGAAGAGATAACCTAGTGGTAGACATGTTATCTCGAGCACGCTATGAGAATAAAGATGGGATAATGGATGAGGAGGAAGAAGATGACTTTCTTGCGGCTGAAAATGATGTTGTAAGAGTGAATTTAGCAATGCAAGGTATTGAAGATTGGACAACAAAGAGAAGACACTTTAGATATTTTGTATCTTGTGTAGAAGTGTTTTTGGAAGACGAATATGCAGGAGAGTGACTAAGAATTGGTCAATACCTTAGTACATTAACAAATAAATACCATATTGGGGAATATGGGAATTTCCCATAAGTTTGGAACACATGGTCAAATCTTTGCATTTGTCATAACTTGAACATTATAACTCCAAATCAAGTGCTCCATATCTCAATAGATTCCATTTTTCAAGTGCTTTTCAATAATAGGTCACATCATATGGTTTTGAGAAACTTATGGGCATGTTATTCGGGTGCCACATTTTTAGTATTCAAAAAATGGGAATTAGGAGATTCCCAAACTCACTAATATTGTGTTAATAGAGATGAATGGTCAGATGAGGAGTTTAAGAAGATCAAGAGGAAAGCCTATGGTTTTTTCTTAAAAGATGGATACTAATGGAAACATGCTAAAAAGAAATAGGGTATGCCATTGCAAGTTTTGGGTGACAGAGCTTCACAAGTAAATGTTATGCAAGAATTTCATGAAAGATTATGGGCTAGCCATAGAGGTGTTTAGGGTACTTTTGCAAAGAACAAAGAAAGATATTGGTGGCATGGTATGTATAAGTATGTTGCTCACTTTGTGGAAACATGTACGACATGTCAAATGTATTCATCTGTGAGACATCGAGATGGATTGCAGCCCACATATCCATTGTCTCTTCATTTTAAGTGGGAGGTGGATTTAGTCATGATGCCTATAGGTCTTTGGAAAATGAGGTATCTTTTACTTGCTCGTGAAGACTTGACTAATCAAGTGGAAGGGAGAGCTCTACATAATAAGACAAAAAATGATGTGTGTACTTTTCTCTTAGAAGAAATCTTTTGTCGGTATGGTTGTGTGGGAAAAATTAGTGCAGATAGGGGTGAACTGGATGCAAATGAAGCTAATGATTTCTTTGCACGGTTGGGGATACAGCTTGCTTTAAATTCAGCCTATAACCTTGAAGGAAATGGCAAAAGTGAAAGAGGTCATCCATCTATTGTGAAGGCATTGGCAAAAGCATGTGGAGAGAAGGTAAAAGAGTGGCCACGATTTCTCCCTTATGGTTTGTGGGCTGAAGAAGCCTACAACTTCCTGGATGGCTTCTCTAGCTACAATCAAGTGCAAGTGCACCCTAACGACAGGCACAAGGCTGCCTTCGCCACGGAGTGGAGTGTATTCGCCTACATCGTTATTCCCTTTGGGCTAATGAATGCACCTGCAACCTTTCAACAATTAATGTGCACCATCTTCAAGGATATGCTTAGACGCGAGCTAGAGGTGTTCGTAGACGACTTATGCGTACACTCTAGTTGGGCTGAACACTTAGAAAAGTTGAGAGCTGTCATTGAATGGTGTCGGTTATACAACCTCTTGTTGAACCCCTTAAAGTGCCAGTTCTGGGTAAAGCACGGATGTATCCTAGGGCACGTAGTGTCAAGAAACAACATTGCCACTGACTTCTCAAAAGTCAAGGTCATTGTCGACCTACCATCACCCATTAACTACAAGGGCATTCAGTGTTTCTTAGGCCATACGGGATACTATTGATGCTTTGTATTGAATCACACACTGATTGCTAGACCATTGTACAAGCTGTTGATTGTATTTGAGTGGACTGAGGAATGCCAGCGTGCATATGAAGAGTTGAAGAAGGCTCTCACCACTGCACCAATCTTACAAGCCCCAAACTGGAGCATAAAATTTCATGTACACATAGATGCCTCTAAGTTTGCTATTGGAGCTGTTCTATGCCAGCCTTGTGAGCATAACCTAGATTACCCCGTCATTTTTGCCAGTAGACAACTCATTGAAACGGAGATGAACTATTCCACTACAGAAAGGGAAGGGTTGGCCATGGTGTTTACTGTAAAGAAATTTAGGCATTATCTGTTGGTCACCCCCTTCGTCTTTTTCGTTGATCATCACACCTTGCTTTATCTCGTGAACAAGCCATGCACTACAGGTCGCATAGCTAGATGATTACTTCTCTTGTTGGAATTCGATTTCTCTATGGTTGTACGTAAGGGAAAGCAGCACTACATGGTTGATCACATGTCCCGCATACCCATAGGAGAAGCTGCTGGACAAGGCATACCTGACGACCTACCAAATGCTCATCTCTTTGGCCTATCTAGTGAAAGAGACTTGTTTAGAGCTGATCTGATGCCATATTGGGCCGATGATGTAGTTCAAGTGCTAGAGAACAATCTACCTGAGAGACCTATTGAGAAAGCCAGGCTAAGGAGACTTATCTTAAAGATCTAGCCATACCAACTGATCGTCGGCCAACTCTATAGGCTAGGACAATACAGTTTGTTGCGTAGATGTGTGTGTGAGCATGAGATGCACGATGTATTGAGAGAAGCGCATGGTGGAATAGTTGGAGGACACTTTAGTGAGGATACAACAGTCCGTAAGGTGCTACAATCCCAACTATGGTGGCCCACTCTATTCCATGATGCTGCTAAATTTGTAAAACACTGCGATGAGTGCTAGAGGACTAAGGTGCCTGTGTGCAAGGATAAGATGGAGTTGACCCCCATAATAGCATGACAACCCTTTGAAAAATGGGGCATTGACATCATTGGACCTATCAGTCTCGCGGCATAGTACTCCCAAGCATGCTATATCATTGTGGCAACTGATTACCTGACGAAGTGGGTAGAGGCAAGAGCCACTAGGAAAAACGATGCTAGAACCACTGCGAAGTTCTTGTGGGAGCAAGTCCTTTCACATTTTGGTTGTCCAATTGAACTAGTAAGTGATCAAGGCATGCACTTTATTAATGAAGTGATATCCCACCTCCTCTCGACCTTCCTAATCATTCATAGAAGGTCCTCACCCTACTACCCTCAAGCAAATGGCCAAGCAGAATCCATGAATAAAATCCTAGTCAACGTGCTTACGAAGGTGGTATCCACATCACGAAGTAACTAGGATAACAAATTAATGGCGGCCTTGTGGGCCTATCATACATCTTATAAGACGGTTGTAGGACAGATTCCCTTTAGGGTGACTTATGGAATGCAGGCCATTCTACCCTTAGAGTTCTTTGTCCCTAACTTAAGGATAACAGCCCAAGAGCATTGGGAGGGAAGAGAGGCTTGGACCAATTGCTTAGTGGAGTTAGAGCGTCTCACGGAGACTCGACTCTTAGCCACCCATGCTCTGATTTGTGAGAAGGCACAAAGAAAAATGTGGTTTGACAAGCATGTCAAACAACGCAACTTTGATTAGAGGGACCTCGTTCTACTATACTCTGTGAAGGATCACAAACAGAAAATGAAATTTCGAGGATAGGACCTTTTCGAGTATGTACAATTAGTAGAACATGCAATGTTGAATTGGAGACGCTCGAAGGTGAAGGAATAGGCTTTTCCAATGGCAGTCACATGAAAAAGTACTATCCTCCTTCCCATTCGTTGCACGAGCCACCTATGCTTGAAGCCCCTGTCAACGTCTGCGTGGCCACTATTACTGAACTGATAGATCAAGATGAAGAAGTAGTGGCACCCGCCTACCTACGAATCATGGTCACTGCAGAACAGACGTATTCTTTTGATGCCTTGATCAACAAAGGTGCCGACTATAATATCTTGATGCATGACCATTGGATAGGCATTGGTCAACCTAAATTACAGCCCACAAACGCTAAACTCAGCCCATTTGGGGGCAACACTTACTCACTCTTAGGAAAATGCAAAGTGGCTGTCTCTATCGAGTCTGAAAGTATACCAGACTTATTTTATGTGTTGCCAAACACTAAAGGGGCCGGTAATAAGTCACTACTAGATCGCACTTTTAAAAAGTAGATGAACTGCAATGTGGACTATAACCTAGATCGCATCCATCTTGCTATAGGCAATGTGCACATAGTGACTACTTTCAGCAAGGGTTATCTTGATCCTTCTACAATTGCAAAGCCACCGATAGAGATTCCTATGACCACGCCTATGACCAAGCCCAGGGAGAAGGGCTGTGATATCTCACCCCATGCTCAAATTGCTAGAATCAAGCCCACTAAGGCCATTCACAAGGCCAAGGAGTCCATGCTCATGTGGGTGCCAAAACGACAAGGGTCACCTCCTTATAAACCATAGAAACGTGCTTCTAAAATGCAAAAACTATCAATCACAGCCTAAGAGGCAGCTCAGATGCTATCGACGTAGGCGCATGACCATGCCACGATGGATCCCCAAAGATCTCTTGCGAGCACAAGGATACTATGAGGGCAACCCCTGGATATGGGTGCCTAAGAGTGGAAATTCAAGAGGCTCAACTCTAAGCAACCTCACTCTAGCTAGAGAGGCTTGCACATACGGAGCCCAGACTGCAAAGCAAGCTAGACCAACACTGGTTGTGATTAATGAATCCCAACTCATTTATCATCCAAAGCTAGATGCCCCAAAATTATCCAAGTCAGAGGAGTTGAGTACCCCCATGCCGGTTCAGATAGAATGTAGCACGCCTCCTATGCCACTGGAGCCCCCTGCAGCATCTCAAAGTGCTTATGAGTGCAAAGTCCCATCTGTGACACCATCAATGGAGTCACCACTATCCAACCCAATTGCACCATCACCACCAGCAGGTCTTAGGCCTTTGTATGAAAGACGATCTTTCCTTTCAATGGCCAAGGATCTTGCTGAGACCTCGAGAGATGGCGTAGTGACATGCATCAAGGTGTTAGATAACACCTTCACCACATTCGCTAGGAGCTATGAGAGGCTTGACCTAGGACTTCTCGATGAACCCCTTACTTCTGATATTTGTGCGTTTTCATGCACTTGGGAAGACTACGAATTTATGACTGTCAAATTTCCCAAAATTGCCATCGAATTAATCGCTAATGGAGAAATCTCAAAGGAGAAAGCCATTCTCAGAAGACTAATTACCTCATACCACAAGCCTACTCGCTCTGCACCTAAAGAAGAACAGGAGGAGCTCACGCAGCTTGCCAACTCTGATTCTTTGTTCTTACAACTGTGGTATGCCTTGCGACTCCAATGGGAGAAAAAAGGCTGCTGCATCATGACCAATGCCGAGCAAAGAAGGGCAATCAAAACAATTGAACACGACCCTACTTATGTGGTACCTCTTTTGTTTAGGGTTTTGGCCATTACACGCAACATACACTTAGATGACCATGTGTTAGCCCACCCTTGCATTGACCAATTCCTTACGGAAGAGGAACTGCACATTGTTAGCCACCTCAACTCTGAGGGCATCTTCCATGATGTCTTGACCTATATCACCCAAGCTTCCATACGACCATGTGAACTTCGTTGTTCATAATGCTTCTTCATTTGTGGTAGTTTGTACTACCGATCATGATCACACGATTCCTTACTCTAGAAATACACAGGGTGATTTATAGGTTGTCAAATTTAGTGCAATGGATCTCACAGAAGGAGATCAAGACATCCTCTATTGAATCTGCAAGGTGGGGAGTAGTAGAGATGGTTTGTGTCTTTGAGAAGTACCTGCCCACCAGTATGATCATAATATAAACCCACCTTCTAGTGCATCTTGTAGATGAAGTGGAGATTGCTGGACCTATCTATATGCGATGGATGTTCTTCTTAGAGTGCTTCATGAAAACCCTAAAAGGCTTTGTGTGACAATGAGCTCGGCTAGAAGGTAGCATGGCTGAAATGGTAGAGCAAGGGCTACAAGTCAGATTTAATGCAAAGGGCTACTTTGTAGAAGACTTCAATGACAAGTGCAGGTTGGTAGCAAAGGGAAGTAGAGTTGGACGTATGTTTAGTCTGGATCTTGGAATTCCTACTATGAATGCTGCTATGTATGCTAAAGGAAAAGGTGTTGTTGCAAATATTGAAATTTGGCATAAACGCATTGGACATGCAAATGTACAAAGGCTAAAATTAATGCAGTCCAAAGGGTTGGTTACAGGTTTGCCTACATTTAGAGTTGCAGAATTTCATAAGGTATGCGAAGCATGTCAGTTTGGTAAGCAGGCAAGACAACCCTTTTCACATGATAGAGATGTAAGTAGAAATATCCTTGATGTTGTGCATATAGATATTTGGGGGCCTACACAAAATGTATCTCTTGGAGACAGTTCATACTTTGTCACATTCATTGATGATTGTTCTAGAAAGCTGTGGGTATATTTTATGAAGGAAAAGAGTGAAGCGTTTGAGTACTTTAGAACTTTCAAGGCTGCAGTTGAAAGAGAAACAAGCTTGACAGTAACGTGCTTGAGGTCAGATGGAGGGGGAGAGTACCTCTCGAATGAGTTCAATGATTTTCTGAGGTCTCATGGGATAAAGAGACAGTTCACATGCAGGTATATCCCATAGCAAAATGGGGTTGCAGAAAGGAAAAACAAGCATATTGCAGAAGTTGCACGGGCCTTGGATGAAAAGAATATGCCTAAGCATTTTTGGTCTGAGGCTATTCATACTGTTGTTTATATTATGAACAGAACTCCCACAACTGTAGTTCTTTACTAGCAAGAATCCTGATGTATTGCACTTGAAGGTATTTGGCTGTGTTGCATATGTTTATGTGCCAGATGAGCTACGGAAGAAGCTTGATCCAAAGGCAGAAAAATATGTCTTTATTGGATACTCTTTAGAGCAGAAAGGGTATTGTTGTTATAACCCTATCACATGTAAGTTCATAGTGAGCAGGGATGTCATCTTTGATGAAATGAGCAGTTGGTATGCATCTAGTGGTGATGCATTAGATGATAATGATGATCATGACACTCATGTGTAGGCTGAAAATCAAGAATCACGGACTCTTAGTGGACCAGAGACATCATCTGGTAGTCCTTGGTCTGGGAGACTAAGGAGTAGCTCTACATCTTCAGGTGCATCTAGTAGCACCGTAGGTAAAGACAAAGGAAAGAATAAAGTGTCATATAGCATTGATGCAGTTCTTGATGGAGACTCCAGTGGCTCAGAGAGCTTAGATGATGAGCTTGGTATTCCTTCTGTCAGGACACCAGGTGTACAGAGAGCTCATAATAATGTAAATGATCCATTGAGTGATCCGGTGGTACGCAGATCTAGTAGGGTCAGATACCCCGTTAAAAGATTTGGTTTTGAAGGTTATGCAGCTCACCATTATGCTTATATGGTGAAAATAGTTGAGGATGTTGAGGCCACTTGTTTTGAGGATGCTGTTGGTCATACTCATTGGGATGTAGTAATGGATGAGGAGATGGCTGCATTAGAGGCCAATAAGACTTGGGATCTAGTATCATTGCCGAAGGGCAAGAAAGCTATTGGATGTAAGTGGATTTATAAGATTAAGCACAATGCAGATGGTTCTATTAGTAGGTACAAAGCTAGGCTTGTTGCAAAAGGCTATGCCCAGACGTATAGCATAGATTATGATGAAACCTTCAGTCCAGTTGCTAGGATGGCAACTGTCAGATGTGTGATTGCTTTGGCAGCAGCCAAAGGTTGGAGGTTGCAGCAAATGGATGTGAAGAATGCCTTCTTGCATGATGATTTGCAGGAAGAAGTGTATATGGATCAGCCAGCAGGTTATGAAGATTTAGAGCATCCCACGTATGTGTGCAGGTTGAAGAAGGCGCTCTATGGGCTCGAGCAAGCACCTAGAGCATGGTCTGACAAGATCAGAGAGTATCTTGTCAATATTGACTTTTATGTTTCTGATGTTGATCACTCACTTTATGTGAGAAAGGGAGATGCAGGTTTGGTCATCATAGTCATCTATGTGGATGATTTGATTATTACAGGTGATAGTGATAGTGGGATTGTTGAAGTCAAGGATTTTTTGAAGAAGAAGTTTAAGATGAAGGATTTAGGTGAGCTAAGGTACTTCCTTGGCATTGAAGTGATCAGATGTGATGATGGTGTATGGCTGTCCCAAAGACAGTATGGCTTGGATATGTTATCCAAGTATGGTATGACAACATGCAAACCACTTTCAGTCCCGTTGGAGCAGAATGTAAAGTTGAGTGCTGATGTTGGGGATCAGATAGAAGACCCTACTATGTTTAGGAGGATAGTGGGGAGTTTGATCTACATGACCATTACAAGGCCAGACTTGAGCTACGCTGTTGGTCTTGTGAGTCAATTTATGCAAGTACCTAGGAAGCCACATTTGGATGCAGTCAGACACATATTGAGATATGTGAAGTCCACATTACATTATGGACTTTTCTGTGAGGCAGGTACAGATGTATAGGTTTTTGGATACACAGATGCAGATTGGGCTAGTAGTATGTCTGATAGAAGATCTACCAGCGGATACATGTTCTCTCTTGGTAGTGTAGCAATTACTTGGAGCAGCAAAAAGCAATCTATAGTTGCTTTGTCGAGTACAAAGGCTGAGTATAGAGGTGCTACTATTGCAGCATGTGAGGTAGTATGGCTGCAAAAGTTATTGGCTGATTTAGATGTGCAGAAGGAAGGTCCAGTTGTCATTTATTGTGACAACATGAGTAGTATACAGTTGGCTAGAAACCCTGTGTTCCATGCCAAGACAAAACATATTGAGGTACACTACCACTTTGTGAGAGAGAAGGTACTAGCAGGTGAGATTGACTTGGTGTATGTCAGCACATAGGATCAGATAGCTGACATCTTCATGAAGGCATTGGGTATAGAGAAGCTTCAAAAGTTTCGAAGCTTACTTGGAGTTGCAGAGATGTAGTTGAGCTTGAGGGGAAGTGTTGAGATGACAAGCTCAACACATGCGGACATTAATGATGGACCGCCTGGTTAGATGGGTCCACATGTCTACACTTAGCACGTCGATGGTCATTATGACTCTCACATGGCCACTGACTCATTACTTATTATATTCAGGTTGATACACCTATTTACAGCTGGCATAGTTATAGTGCCAGTCGACTAGTGTAGTCGGTTATGCATTGTTTGGCTTAGTAGGCCACTTTCCTTTATGTTGTATCTTATCTATACTTTGTGTACATTGTAAAGTGTGTGGAAGAAGAAGAAGAAACTAGCAAGAAAACATTTTGGCCTCCATCTCTCTTCTTGTCTCTTGAGTGAGCTTCTCCTTGTGCATTCTATGTATGTTCGGCGCAACATCTTGAGCAAGTCCCCCCACCATGCGATTCTTGACAGGGGATAAGTGGAAAGTGTTTAAGATTTTTTTGAGGGATGGTTTACCCTTGCAAGTTCCGTCGATACTACCTGTCAGCACCACACTTTGGACATGTCTCCATAGTCTCGTATTCTCCTCGAAATAGTATGCAATAGTTGATACATGCATGGATGCTGTTGTAGTCCATGCCAAGCTTTCGTAAAACATGTCGTGCATCATCACAAGACTTAGGCATGGTATTTGCAAGTGGTAATATTTGATACTTTAGTAACCTGAAAAAAATCATAAAACACCTTAAAAAAGCATAATTATTTTTTATGATGTTGCCGAAAAGAAATCAACGAAGTGTATGTAGAAGGTACCCGAACAACTCGATCACATTGGCATCGCTCCATCTGTATTTTTCTTGCACACTTAGGAGTGCAAGTAGTGTCTTCAGGTGAGATATTTGGCACCCATCATATAATGGTATGGATGATTCCTCTCTAAGCGGAAATCCCATGGGCACCCATCCCTTTTTTTACATGATCGGCCCTTGTGGCAGGGTCTCTTTTTTTTTCCATGTCCCTCTTCTAGCCTTATGCCTCTAGCCTACACCCGTCTAGTATTTTACAATTGGCATAGGAGGGAGCCTGGTGCTCTTTTACAAGAGTTTTTCGAGTTTTTTGAGGCGCCCTTCATTTAAAATTGCGCTTTTTTGCCCTGGCTTGGTTCTAGAGGTCGCATGCGTGTCTTTGCTCTTTTTCCATGTTTATCTACTTTTTTTCTTCCTTTTTCTGCCATCTTGACCTGGGGCCATCTCGATTTGGGGTTAACATTACCCCCTCCTAGACGGGTGCCAGTCCCATGACACTTCTGTGTTGTTGTAGGTTGGCAGACAATTGGCCAAGTGGTGTAATGGTGAGGGCCACTTGGAGACTTAGGTGCTTGTAGGAGCTGCAACATTGTTTGTCGAAGG
The DNA here is from genome assembly GCF_053477565.2 of Lygodium microphyllum. Classification (NCBI taxonomy): domain Eukaryota; kingdom Viridiplantae; phylum Streptophyta; class Polypodiopsida; order Schizaeales; family Lygodiaceae; genus Lygodium; species Lygodium microphyllum. Next base: position 157,764,016 of record NC_141140.1, on the reverse strand, counting down.
AGCCGAACGGGCATTGCATGGTTGACGGGGCCTCCAAAGTCAGTCGTTTGTTATTCTCTGATGTTTAAAAGGAGAAGGTGCGGTATTGTTCCTAAGGGGAGTGTCTATCTCAGCGTGTTAGTGCATTGTGTTTGTGCTAGTGAAATGGGGAGGTGGGCCTAACCGCAGGTGAGCCT